>NW_017063115.1:0-241 GCF_001483705.2 Eufriesea mexicana | reverse complement strand
CCGGAGTCATGCAGAATATACTAGAGCACAGTGGACCGCAGAAATCCGCCGCATTTAAGGGTACAGCGGAAAAGTAGGAGATATCCTATCCTAACCTTACCTAACCCAACCCAACTGAACGTGACCATTTCCAACCTAATGTGCCTATCCCACGATTGCCTGCCTCCATATCGCCAAACAGGGCATATTAGAGGAGATTAGAACGCAGTGGTCCACAGAATGGTAATCAATGTTACGAAAG
>NW_017063114.1:0-241 GCF_001483705.2 Eufriesea mexicana | reverse complement strand
CCCTATACTGCTGGATGTAATAAGTACCGTACTGTCAATTGGAAATACCTCATGCCGTAATCGTAGAACGCAATGATTATTCTAGATTTGCTTTTGGACTGATATTGTCAGTGAGAAATGTCACCCAACCATTAAAATACTATGATGATGGCAGTATTCAGTACTCTGTTGTCATTCATTATTATCTCGAGGGATAACGGATCTGCATTTCTCTTTCTCGAAATGCTGTATAACATACGTC
>NW_017063113.1:0-241 GCF_001483705.2 Eufriesea mexicana | reverse complement strand
GAGTTGGGGGTTTGTTCCCTCTTGACACCCTCTCAGGAGTTAGGTACAGCCTCGGATGCGTCTTAGAGGGGTTGGTCAGTCTCTCAGGAGAAGCATTGGAAGAAACATATACCTTCCTTGAGAAATAAAAGACTTCGGAAGAGAATATATATATCGTAATTACCTTACTATAGAACTGTTGGTAGCAATGTTTCGATTGGCATAAATGACGAGTGAACGAGAAAGAATAGGCAACTGTGGA
>NW_017063112.1:0-241 GCF_001483705.2 Eufriesea mexicana | reverse complement strand
ATCCATCCATACATCCATACACCCTTACATCCATAAATTCGTACATCCATACGTCCATACATCCATACATCCATACATTCATTCATGCATACATACATACATGCATACATCCATACATCCATGCTTACCCTCATACACTCATCCATAAATGCATCCATAGATACATCCGTAAATGCACCCATACACACACCCATGCATGCATCCATCCATACATCCATCCATACAATCTTCCATACAAGCA
>NW_017063111.1:0-241 GCF_001483705.2 Eufriesea mexicana | reverse complement strand
AAAATGGACTCGACTTCGAGAGCTTTGCAATTCAACGATCTAGATCTTCAGTTGTTTTTCGCAATCTGCCAGTTCGTGGTGTTGTTTTAACAGTTCCATATTCGTCAAATCTTACTAACTTATGTTACACAGATTTTGTCTTATTTCTTTGATTTAATTTAATTGTGGTCCTTGCACGAGTATCTTCGAAAAACAATTCTTTGTATACTGATGTATGCAATGTTATGTTATTATGCTATTT
>NW_017063110.1:0-241 GCF_001483705.2 Eufriesea mexicana | reverse complement strand
TGTATGCATGGATATATGTACGGTTGTATGGACGCATGGATGTATATATGTATGGATGTATGTTTGTATGTATGTATGTTTGTATTGAGGGACGGATGAATGAATGGATGGTTGTATGGATGGATGTACGGATGTGTGTTTGGATGTATGTAAGAATGTATGCATGTATGTCTGTATCAATGAATGTACAGGTGTATGTATGTATCTCTGTATTGATGTGTGTATGGATGCATGAATGGAT
>NW_017063109.1:0-241 GCF_001483705.2 Eufriesea mexicana | reverse complement strand
AGTCAGTCAATCGTGTCACCCATCTACCTTACGGACAATCGACATCATATAAGTCAATTGGTACGATTATTTTGATTAATAGTATTCTACAATCGAAACTGTATGTTACATCAGGCAATTTCTTTCGTTCTAGTCAATTAGACATGTCTCTCGAAGCAAACGCAACCCTAAAGGGTGTTCAGAAGAAGTCAGTTAGAACGTCTACCTCTTTACCCAATCAGGAAAATTCCTATGTACGCGT
>NW_017063108.1:0-241 GCF_001483705.2 Eufriesea mexicana | reverse complement strand
CGGTCCGCTATGTTTATTCAGATTGCGTTCGGTTAGCTTGGGGTAGGCCAAGTTTTGCTAGGGAAGCTTTAACTTCCGTAGTGTGCACTGCTTTTCGGAGGATTTCTGCACTCTACTGGGCTCGAGTATGTTCTGATTGGGTCTGGAGGTGGCAGCAATAGCGGCCTTGGCACGCTATGTTGGGTTAAGCTATGTCTGTCCATGATCCGCCGTTTGGTTTAGGTTTTGGTGGCTTTAACTT
>NW_017063107.1:0-241 GCF_001483705.2 Eufriesea mexicana | reverse complement strand
GCTCTGGGGAAGCAAATGATAGCGGTCTTGGCACGTTATGATGAATTAGACTACGTATGGCTATGTTGCGTCTGGTTAAGTTAGAATGGGATTGCTTTGACATTTGCCCTATACACAACCACTCTCCACATTGCTCTGATATACTCTGCCTGAGTCTGCGAAGGCCAGCAATAATACCCGCAACACTTTATCTTGCGTTAATCTACGCTCGGTTAGGTTAGGTTAGGGCATGTTGGGTTAG
>NW_017063106.1:0-241 GCF_001483705.2 Eufriesea mexicana | reverse complement strand
ATATCATGGACAAATGGATAAATGAAGCTCGGAAATTTTTAAAAGACTTTGCACTCGATGGCTTTTTTTCCTTTTTCACATTTTGTTCTTTTTAGGTAAACCTTGTAACGACATATTGCATGTTTCTTTGCGTGTGAAAGGTTTAGGCTTGTTCCTGAGAAAGTTGAAAAAATACCAAGGACAAATGGATAAATGAAGCTCGGAAATTTTTAAAAGACTCTGCACTCGATGGCTCTTTTTC
>NW_017063105.1:0-241 GCF_001483705.2 Eufriesea mexicana | reverse complement strand
TACTTTAATATCATAATTTGACGGTAAATAACACTTACTTCGGTATCACGAAAAAGATGGCTACAATCAAACAACTCAAGTCGAATCGTTCGGATGATAGAAAAAGTACCAATATTATATATTCGTACTTATTGAACCGTAGTATCAATAGGTTTTTACAAGTAGAACAGTTATAATATACCGAAGTAATGTACACCTCGCGAGTAAAGGTTGAACAAAATGTAGACTCTGTATGGCTTGG
>NW_017063104.1:0-241 GCF_001483705.2 Eufriesea mexicana | reverse complement strand
TACCGCTGGAGTCATAGCTAGACACTCCAAACCTAACCAATCGCAACGCAACCAAACGTAACCGAACACAAACTAACTAGCCGGGACCAAAATTGCTGGCCTCCCCATAGCCAAGCAGAGCATATTATAGCACCGTATAACGCAGAATTTCTCCGAAGAACATTATATAGCACATAAGTCCAGCACCCCTCTCCTAATCTGAACAAACGTAACATAACCAATCCTACCCTAACCCAACCAA
>NW_017063103.1:0-241 GCF_001483705.2 Eufriesea mexicana | reverse complement strand
CAAGTAGATGTATATTCTCGATGTATAGTAATAATAGCTTTAAACTGTATTTTGAAGAGTGAATAAATATGTTTGCTTCCAGTGAATCGAAAACATAACTAAAACTATTACATATAAAACACTCGTAGCATTACAGAGACGAAGTTAATCCGATATACAAAAGTCATTTTTGTTGAACTTTCGTAGGGCAAATTGAAATCCTGTAGTCAAGATTTTAAAAGTTGTGCCTCATCCTTTAACT
>NW_017063102.1:0-241 GCF_001483705.2 Eufriesea mexicana | reverse complement strand
CCAGAATATACTAGAGCACAGTAGAACGCAGAAATCCTCCGCATTGCAGTGAAAGGCACAAAAGTCAAGGATGTCCTAACCTAAGATGACAAAGCGTAATATAATCAAACGAACATAACACAAACTTATCTGCCTACGCGACTATTGCTGACCTCCCCAGAGCCAAGCAGAACATGCTAGAGCACAACAGCGCAGAGGTCCGCCTAATGTCAGTGTATAGCACTAAAGTCAAAGCCACCCC
>NW_017063101.1:0-241 GCF_001483705.2 Eufriesea mexicana | reverse complement strand
TATAACCTATTCTGCTCTGCTCGGCTCCAGGAGGGCAGCAATAGTGGTCGCAGCACGTAGGTACAACAAGGTTATGTTCGGCTATGACACGATTGGCTGGTTGGAATAGGATAACTTTGACTTTTGTGTTATACTCTAATATTCGACAGATTTCTGCGGTCTACTGTGCACTTGTATACACTGCTTGGCTGTGCGGAGTCCAGCTGTAGTGGTTTCGGCCCGTTAGTCTGAGATACGTTGC
>NW_017063100.1:0-241 GCF_001483705.2 Eufriesea mexicana | reverse complement strand
CAGTTCACTTCAGACCATGACATGTCATGTCAGGTCAAGTCAGGTCAGGTCAGGTCAGGTCAGCACAGGTCATGTCAAGACAGGTCAGGTCAGGTCAGGTCAGAACAGGTCAGGTCATGTCAGGTCGGGTCAGGTCTGGTAAGGTCAGGTTAGGTCATGTCAGGTCAGGTCAGGTCAAGTCAGGTCAGGTCAGGTCAGGACACTTCAGGACATCTCAGGTCATGTCAGGTCAGGTCAGATG
>NW_017063099.1:0-241 GCF_001483705.2 Eufriesea mexicana | reverse complement strand
CAGTGTGTATCACAAACGTCGAAGCCATTCTAAACAAACTTTGCCTACCCAAACAAATCAAAGAGGAGCATATCTCAAACAGACGAGCCGCGACCACTACTTTTGGACTCCCCAGAGCGAAACAGAACACATTAGAGCAAAGTAGAGCGCCGCCATTAACCGTATAGCTGTCTATAGAACAAAAGTCAAATCTATCCTGTCCTAACCTGACTAAACGAAACGTAACCAAGCGTAACCTAAC
>NW_017063098.1:0-241 GCF_001483705.2 Eufriesea mexicana | reverse complement strand
TATGCAAGGAAGATAGCTCACCACGAAATTAGTCGAAAATGTCAATAAAACTGAATTTTCCAGGAAGATTCAATTCCATTCCAATGACTATAGCACGTCAATAGATTCTATCGTACCAATATATGCGAGAATGTTGTCTCACCACGATATTAACCGAAAATGTCATTAAAATTGAATCTTCCAAACACACTCTATATCATAGCAAGGTCTACAGCACGCCAATATAATCTACCCTGCTCAT
>NW_017063097.1:0-241 GCF_001483705.2 Eufriesea mexicana | reverse complement strand
TGAATTTCGGATTATTTTCAAATCAGGTATATTCACAGGCATCAAAGTATATGTTTGCCTTATAACAGCATATGGTTTAACCCTTTTAGTGCTGAGCGAAAAACGGGTGCCTTTACGAAGATAACCAGATGAATTTACTAACGAAAACCAAACTAAGAATACTTAAAAAATTCAAAATACAGCATATTACTGAAGAAAGAGAGAATAATGTAATGTCAATTGTGTTTCAATATTCATTGAA
>NW_017063096.1:0-241 GCF_001483705.2 Eufriesea mexicana | reverse complement strand
AATTATTTTGTATTTTCAGTTAGTTGAATTAAAATCGATCTAACTGAAATTAATTCTTGCTTGGGAATCTGTAAACACGCGAATGTGGACAATTTTTACTATTGCATGTTACATTGTTAATATTATATTAACTAGAGTTTACATTCTTTTCTACAAAGTTTACTCGTTTACGTGAAAATCGCGATAAAATGATAACGCAGGTATCAAAAAATAAATCAACGAAATTTTGTTTTTCGAAAAT
>NW_017063095.1:0-241 GCF_001483705.2 Eufriesea mexicana | reverse complement strand
TTTTAGAATACATCAGACAAGAAATTAGAAATTATTAAAAATTCTAAAAATTTTAAAAGTTAGAAATTAAAAATTTCTTCAATTCGAAATTAATAAGTTTTATTTGAAATGTGGTTAATATTCGTTCGTTAATGTCTTAATACAATTGTAAATAGTAAAAATTTATAATTATTTTAAAAAATTTGATTCTCCCATACGCGAATGTTTATGAGAAACAAATAATAAAAATGAAATTCATGCA
>NW_017063094.1:0-241 GCF_001483705.2 Eufriesea mexicana | reverse complement strand
GAGGAAGAGGAGAAAAACAAAAACAAAAATGTTAAAAGCTTCCTCTATATATAAATGGAATTCAGGATCAATTCGATCGAATTGAATTAAATCCACGAAATTAGAATCTACGAGAAGTCACTGTTCGCGTCATTCCATCGAGCAACCCCTGAATCCACCCTCTAGATCCACCCACTGGGGGGGGTCGTCGCACCGAGGGCGTTCGAGTGGCTGGAAAAATTATGTAAGACAGGAAGCCTCG
>NW_017063093.1:0-241 GCF_001483705.2 Eufriesea mexicana | reverse complement strand
TTAGAGCGCTGTTGGGCGCAGATGTCCACCTAATAGCCGACTATAGCACTAAAGACAAAGCTATCCTCTCCTAGCCTATCCGATTGTAACATAAACAAATGTAGCCTAACTCGACCTAACATGCCGCGACCGCTATTGCTAGCCCCACGGTGCCAAGCAGAACACGTTACCAGACGGTACGACGCAGAAATTCGTATAACGCCGTGTAAATCAGAAAAGTCAAAGCTAGCCAACCCTAACC
>NW_017063092.1:0-241 GCF_001483705.2 Eufriesea mexicana | reverse complement strand
TTCCATACATTCATGCATCCGTACATCCATACATCCGTACGTCCATCCATCCATACCTCAACCTATCTATACATCCATACATCCAAACAACATTGCATCCAATCATACATCCATCAATACATCCATCTGTCCACAATTCATCCATCCATACATCCACCCACCCATACATACTTCCATCCATCCATCCATCCTTCGATATACCCATCCATCCATACATCTGCCCATCCAAAGATCCACTCAT
>NW_017063091.1:0-241 GCF_001483705.2 Eufriesea mexicana | reverse complement strand
TACATACATCCATAGATACCTCCGTAAATGCTACCATACATACGTCCATGCATACATCCATACGTACATTCACCCATCCACCCATCCATAAATCCATCCAACCATACATACATCCACACATACATATATTCATCCATGCATCCCCACACCCATACTTCCTTAAATGCATCCATTCGTGCGTCCATCATTAGATACATCCATCCATCCATACATCCATACATGCATACAGCCATACATCCAT
>NW_017063090.1:0-241 GCF_001483705.2 Eufriesea mexicana | reverse complement strand
GCAAGAAAGGTAGCTCACCACGATAGTAGTCGAAACTGTCAATAATATTGAACTTTCCAGACATATTCTATAGCATTGAAATGGCTATAGCATGCGAATAGAATCTCTCCTCCCTATTTATGTGAGAAAGATAACTCACCACGATATTAGCAGAAAATGTCAATAAAATTGAATTTTACAACCAGATTCTATAGCATTGCGAAGGCTATAGCAATCCAATAGAATCATTCATCCTTATTTA
>NW_017063089.1:0-241 GCF_001483705.2 Eufriesea mexicana | reverse complement strand
ATGTGCAACTCAAACTAAGGCGCCGATATCACGATTGCTGGCCCCCACATATACAATCAGAATACAGCAGGGCACAGTACAGCGCAGAAATAGGCTGCACTACAGTCCAAAGCATACATGACCAAGATACACTAACACAACTTGGCCAACCCCAACCTAACACTACGTAGCCTGACAAATCATAACGCGCTGATACCACTATTGCGTTCTTTCCCAGAACCGGGCTGATCATATTAGAGCG
>NW_017063088.1:0-241 GCF_001483705.2 Eufriesea mexicana | reverse complement strand
GTGCTACACACTGAAGCGCCGCAGATGTCGGTGATCTACTGTGCTGTAGTATATTCAGCTTGGTTCTGGGGAGGTCAGCAGTAGTGGTGTAGGGCTGATAGATGGAGTTAGGTTTCGTTTGGTTGTACTGTGTTTGGTTAGGTTAGGCAAGGGCAGCTATGACTTTTGCGCTCCACAATGCTTTTCGGTGGTTCTCTGCACTCTGCTGTAATCTATTATGCACTGCTTTGATCTGAGGCGA
>NW_017063087.1:0-241 GCF_001483705.2 Eufriesea mexicana | reverse complement strand
TGTCAATAAAATTGAATTTTCCTGCCAGAGTCCATAGCATTGCAAAGGCTATAGCACGCCAATAGATTCGTTCGTCCTTAGTTATGCAAGGAAGTTATGTCACCGCGATATTAGTCAAGAGTGTCAATAAAATTGAACTTTCTAAACAGGTTCTACTGCATTGCAATTGCTATAGCAAGCCATGAGGATCTTTCCTGCTTACTTACGCAAGGAAGTTACCTCACCACGATATTAGTCGAAA
>NW_017063086.1:0-241 GCF_001483705.2 Eufriesea mexicana | reverse complement strand
ACCTGTCGTGACCATACCTGGCCTGGCCTGGACTGACCTGACCTGACATGACATGACCTAACCTGATCAGGACTGGCCAGACATGGCCTGGCCTGGCCTGTCATGACCTGACCCGACCGGACCTGAACTGACCTGGCCTGACATGACCTGACCGGACTCGAGCTGACCCGAACTGCCAGAACCCGTCATGACCAGACCTGACACGACCTGACCTGACCTGAGAAGGCCAGTCCTGACCAGA
>NW_017063085.1:0-241 GCF_001483705.2 Eufriesea mexicana | reverse complement strand
AAATTAACACACACTATGAGCCGGCGACAGCCAACGCTGGCCTCCGCACAGTCGAGTAGAGTATAGTACAGTAACGAAGAGCGCCGAAATCCTCCGAACGGCAGAAAATAGCACAAATGTCAGAATTGTCATATCCTATCCTTAACAAGAGCAACATAAACAAACGTAACATAAAAAAATCTAACGTGCCTTGACCACCATTGCTGGCCTCCACTTCGCCAAGCAGAACGTATTAGCGGAG
>NW_017063084.1:0-241 GCF_001483705.2 Eufriesea mexicana | reverse complement strand
TCGATTAGACCTGGACTAGGTCTGAACTGAGCTTGGACTAGGTTCGGACAAGTCCTAGACTAGATCTGAACTACATCGGAATTAGATTCCAGTTAGGTTTGGTCAAGTCCTAGACTGGGTCTGCACTACATCGGAATTAGACCTTAGTTAGGTTTGGCCAAGTCCTAGACTGTGTTCAGACTACATACAAGTTTGGACCGAGCTGGAATTATTATAGATCCAAATTTAGATTAGATTAGTT
>NW_017063083.1:0-241 GCF_001483705.2 Eufriesea mexicana | reverse complement strand
TTGGCGGAGCGTAGAGCGCAGAAGTCCATAGGATGGCAATGTACAGCACAAAAGTCAAGGCCACCCTAACCAAACTTATCCTAACCTGACATAAACCAAATGTAACATGACACAACAAAACATGACACGACCGACATTGCTGGCCTCCCCAGAGACGAGCAGCGTATAGTAAAACAACGCAGAGCGCAGAGATCCACCGAACAGCCGCGTACAGCATAAAAATCAAACCTACTCTATCTTA
>NW_017063082.1:0-241 GCF_001483705.2 Eufriesea mexicana | reverse complement strand
CATACGTAAATCCGTCGATCCATAAATCAATCCTTCCATTCATCCATCCATCCATACAGGTCGACGTCCATACATCCATGCATCCATACACCCATACATCCATAAATCCTCCCATTCGTACCTCCATCTTTCGATACATCCATCCATGCATACATGCAAACGTATATACATCCACACGTCCATTCGTACGAACATCCGTCCATCCATACATCCATCCACTCATACATCCATCCATCCATAC
>NW_017063081.1:0-241 GCF_001483705.2 Eufriesea mexicana | reverse complement strand
ATGGTGGGACGTTTTTAGTCCCACCTCGAAATATTGCAATAGCTGCATGTGCATAGGTTTACACTGTGATTCCTTTATTAGTAAAAATATACCAATCTTGTTTCGTTCAAAATGCAATAAAATTTCTATGCAATATGGGTCTCTGATGCCGCGTTAAAATTTTCTGTGGCTCGAGTGAATCGAATTTGCGTTGATTACTGGTGTCTTAAAAGATATAGGAGTTAGATGTTTAACTCACAAT
>NW_017063080.1:0-241 GCF_001483705.2 Eufriesea mexicana | reverse complement strand
CCGGGGCGTCAACGGGCCCGCCACAGGAAGCGCCCGCGACAGTGTCCACTGAGGCCTCCAGTATAGGCCGCGCGCGCATGACGGCGGTGGGGCTCGCTTGCCCCGGCGCTCGGGCAGGCGCATCACGTCCGGCCGCCACGGGTAGCGTACGCACGAGCTCCTCCAACTTTACGTCTACTCGGAGACTGAGTGCCGCGAGGACAGCTTCCATACCGAACTCGGGCACCGGTGCCGCTGCTCC
>NW_017063079.1:0-241 GCF_001483705.2 Eufriesea mexicana | reverse complement strand
TAGAGGATGTCTGAAGCGCGCGTGGAAGGACGAGTGACCGCGTGCAAGGATCGGATGAACGGAGTATTTATGACTGTATGGAGTGCAAGTGAAAAACGAAAGACGCCTAAATGTTTAGGGTACTTGACCCACCTCGGGAGCGAGGCTATGGGAAATGCGTGATTGAGGAAGAAAGCTTGAGTATAAAAGAAGATAGAATGCAAGGTTTAAATGAGGGTGCAAAGGCTGTACTGTTGGTGAA
>NW_017063078.1:0-241 GCF_001483705.2 Eufriesea mexicana | reverse complement strand
TTGAATTTTCCGGCCAGATTCTACAGCATTGCAATGGCTATAGCACGACAAAATGATCTTTCGCCCACACTTATGCCAGGAAGCCAGCTCACCACGATATTCAAGGAAAATGTCAACAAAATTGAAGTTTCCAGCCTGATTCCGCAGTATTGCAATGGCTATAGCTTGCCAATATGATCTTTCCTCCTTGTATATGCAAGAATGCTAGATCACCACGATATTAATCGAAAATGACAATAAA
>NW_017063077.1:0-241 GCF_001483705.2 Eufriesea mexicana | reverse complement strand
GAATTTCATTGTGAACATTCTTTTGCAGGATGTTGTCGAATTATACTGGAATTATACTAGGCTCGGATCTATAGAGAGTAGCATGATTCAGAAAAATAAAGAAGAAGATAGACAATAACATAGGGATCAATCTAAAGAGCAAGAAAAGACAAAAATAAAGAGAAGCACAATAGTGCATTGTCAAGTCTTGTTTATATTATAGTAAATACAATATTATCTCATATTAATATATTTGTAGTAT
>NW_017063076.1:0-241 GCF_001483705.2 Eufriesea mexicana | reverse complement strand
AGTTAGCTCACAACGATATTACTTGAAAATGTCAATAAAATTGAATTTTCCAGCCGGATTCTATAGCATTGCAATGGCTATAGCATGCCAATAGAATTTTTCCTCCTTATTTATGCACGAAGATTTGCTCACAACGATATTAGTCGACAATATCAATAAAATTGAATTTTCCTGCCTCATTCTACAGCATTGCAATGGCTATAGCACGCCAATAGAATCTTTCCTCCATATTAATGAAAGA
>NW_017063075.1:0-241 GCF_001483705.2 Eufriesea mexicana | reverse complement strand
TACATATATGCATACATCCATCCATCCATACATACATCAACTCATTCATCCACCCATCCATACATCCATACATATATGGATCCATAAATCCATACATCCGTACATCCATACATTCGTACATTCACACATTCATACATGCATACATCGATACATCCATACATCTATCCATCCATACATGCGTACATTCATACATCCATACATCCATAAATCCATCCATCCATATATCCATCCATCCATGCAT
>NW_017063074.1:0-241 GCF_001483705.2 Eufriesea mexicana | reverse complement strand
CTATCCTCCCCTACCCTAGCCTAACCTAAGCAGACCAAACGTAATCTAACACAAGCTTTCGTGCCATGACCACCATTTCTTTGCCCGCAGTGTCGAGCGGAGCAGATTAGAGCAATATAGATCGCAGAAATCCACCGAATTGCTGTGTATAGCACAAACGTCAAAGCCATTCTCTCCCAACATATCCAAAGATAGTGTAATGGATCGTAGCCTAAATTAACATAACGTGCCGTGACCACTA
>NW_017063073.1:0-241 GCF_001483705.2 Eufriesea mexicana | reverse complement strand
TCAAATCAACGTGCCGACAGCGCTACTCCTTGCGCCCACAGGGTCAAGCAGAGTGCGATGGCACTCACGAGGTCGCAGAAGTACATGGAATAGCAGTGCGTAGAACAAAATTCAAAGCTATCCTAACCTAACGATACGTATGCTAACCTAGCCAAACGTAAAATAATTGAACATAACTTGCGCCGACCACTACTGCTGCCCTTCCAAGAGTCGAGCAGGGTGTAGTGGAGCAACGTAGAAC
>NW_017063072.1:0-241 GCF_001483705.2 Eufriesea mexicana | reverse complement strand
ACGAAATTATGTCAAAATTAATGTAATCTAGTATTTTAATATTCAATATAAAATAAATTGCAACTGATCAGATACAGTGTTACAGTAGTGAACACCTAACACTCTTATAGAACCCATACGAACCCATAAGAAATAAAGGAAACGAAATTATGTCAAAATTAATGTAATCTAATATTTTAATATTCAATACAAAATAAATTGCAATTGATCAAGTCATTTGATCATTCACCATTAGTATTAG
>NW_017063071.1:0-241 GCF_001483705.2 Eufriesea mexicana | reverse complement strand
TCCTTATTTTTGCAATAAAGTTATCTCACCGCGATATTAGTCGAAAATTTCAATAAAATTGAATTTTTAATGAAATTCTATAGCGTTGCGATGGTTATAGCACGACAATAGTATCTTTCCTCCATACCTATGGAAGAATGTTAGCTCACCACGATGTTAGTCGAAAATGTCAATGAAATTGAATTTTCCAAACACATTCTATACCTTCGCAATGGCTATAGAACGCCAATTGAATCTTTCC
>NW_017063070.1:0-241 GCF_001483705.2 Eufriesea mexicana | reverse complement strand
CCGTAACATAACCAAACGTAACCTTGCTCAAGCTAACGTTCCGTGACCACCATTGCTTGCCTCGCCAGGGCCAAGCGGAACACACTAGTGGTGAGCAGAGCGCAGAAATCCATAGAATCGCAGCATATATCAGAAAAATCAAAGCAACCCGAACAAATCCCAAACCAAAAGAACATATCCAAGCATAGGCTAACTAAACCTAACGTGCCAAGACGGCTATTTCTGCCATCCCCAGAGCCAA
>NW_017063069.1:0-241 GCF_001483705.2 Eufriesea mexicana | reverse complement strand
ATCCTTGATCAGTCTTTTAATTACTGCAACTGACAAAAGAAATTTCAAGAACAATAATACGAATATCAGCTATTATTTCGGATCATTGAATGACCTTTGTAACATCGTCGTGATACGTACGAAAGGACCATAACACAAGGTTATGAAATAGACAGAACTTTACCAAGAACGGGATAAGTAACTGTGAATATTTGATTGCTGGTAAGGGAAGGTGCACATGTGAAATAAAGTGACGGAAGTA
>NW_017063068.1:0-241 GCF_001483705.2 Eufriesea mexicana | reverse complement strand
CCAGGCAGAGCACACTAGAGCGCATTAGAGCGGAGTTATCCACCGAATAGCAGTGAATAGCACTGAAGTCAAAGTAGCCTATCATTACTTAGCCAAACGTAACATTCCCAAACGAAGCCTAACTCACTCTCTCATGACCAGACAACAATTGCAGACCCCCACAGAGACAGGCAGAGTGTGCTAGAACACAGTAGTGCGCAGAAATCCACCGCATTGCAGTGAACATCACAAAGGTCGAAGA
>NW_017063067.1:0-241 GCF_001483705.2 Eufriesea mexicana | reverse complement strand
CACGCCAACAGAATGATTTCGCCTTATTTATGCAAGAGAGAAGGATCTCCACAATATTAGTCGAAAATGTCAATAAAATTGAGCTTCTCAGCCAGATTCTATGGCTCTGCAAAGGCTACAGCTCGTAAATGGAATCTTTCATACCTGTTTATGCACGAAAGTTAGCTCCCCACGTTATTAGTCGAAAATGTCAATAATATTGTATTTTCCGGCTAGATTCTATAGCATTGCGACGGCTATA
>NW_017063066.1:0-241 GCF_001483705.2 Eufriesea mexicana | reverse complement strand
CTATAGAATCTGTCTGGAAAGTTCAATTTTGTTGACATTTTCGAATAATATCGTGATTATCTAACTTCCTTGCGCAAGTACGTAGGAACGATGCTTTTTGCGTGCTATTGCCATTGCAATGATATAGTTTGTGGCTGGAAAATACAATTTTGTTTACATTTTCGGCTAATATCGTGGCGAGCTAACTTCCTTGCGTAAGTATGGAGGAAAGATCCTCTTGGCGTGCTATTGCCGTCGCAAT
>NW_017063065.1:0-241 GCF_001483705.2 Eufriesea mexicana | reverse complement strand
TGCAATGCGTCGGATTCCTGCGCTGTACAGTGTTCTAACATTATCTGCTTGGCCCAGTGGAGCCCAGCAATATTGGTGTCGGCACTTCAGGCTGAGTTAGGTTACGTTCGGACAGTTTAGGTTAGATTAAGTTCGGTAGGGGTAGCTCTGACTTTCGCGCTATAAACTGTTGTTCAGATGATTTCTGCGCTCGCCTGTGCTCTGCTATATTCCGCTTACCCTTGGGGATGTCACCAATAGT
>NW_017063064.1:0-241 GCF_001483705.2 Eufriesea mexicana | reverse complement strand
TTCTGCGCTCTGCTGTCCGCTAGAATATTCTGTTAGGCTCTGGGGAGGCTAGCAATAATGGTCTAGGCACGTTAGGTTGGGATATGCCACGCTTGGCTTTGTTACTTTGGTGAGGTTAGGAAAGCGTTGCGTAGACTTTTGGGTGGATTGATCCGCTTTAGAGTGGTCTAATATGTTGTGCTATGCTCTGGGGTGGCAAGTAATAGTGGTATCGGCACGTTATGTTGAGTTTTATTACGTT
>NW_017063063.1:0-241 GCF_001483705.2 Eufriesea mexicana | reverse complement strand
ATAGCTTGCCAATATAATCTTTCCTCCTTGTATATGCAAGAATGATAGCTCACCACGATATTAGTCGAAAATGTCAATAAAACTGATTTTTCCCACCAGATGCTATCGCATTGCAATGGCTATAGCTTGCCAATATAATATTTCCCCCTTGTTTATGCAAGAAAGTTAGCTCTCCACTATATTAGTCGAAAATGGTAATAAAATTGAATTTTCCGGCCAGATTCTACAGCATTGCAATGGC
>NW_017063062.1:0-241 GCF_001483705.2 Eufriesea mexicana | reverse complement strand
AACGCAAGCTAACGTGCCGAAAGCATTACTGCTGGACTCCATAGAGACAAGCAGAACATGCTAGAGTACAGCAGAGCGCAGAAATCCGCCGAAAGCAGTGTACAGCACAAACGTCAGAGCTATCCTTACCGAACGTAACGTAACATATCCTAACCAAACGTAACCGAACTGAACCTAACGAGCACAGGCCCATATTGCTGACCTCTCCACAGTCAAGGAGATCATATTAGAGCACAGTAGA
>NW_017063061.1:0-241 GCF_001483705.2 Eufriesea mexicana | reverse complement strand
ACATTGTTTCTTTGCATCGAATGGAACTCTTTTTCCGTCGCTTGCTTCCAGTTATTTGCGTTACGTGACGACAGAGCTTCTTCCACAGACGAAGATTCTTTGTCTGTCGTCACGAATGCACGGTGCCTTATCATGTCTGGGAACACTCTATTTTTTATTTCACGTAAGGGATATCTTGTAGGAGTTTCTTCTGTGCTTGTTTGTACTGGTGGATCAGACTCCGAATGACTACTGTTTTTGG
>NW_017063060.1:0-241 GCF_001483705.2 Eufriesea mexicana | reverse complement strand
AGGATAGCTTTGACTTTTGTGCTATACGCCGATCTTTGGTGGATTCTTGCGCTCCACATTGCTCTAATGTACTATGCTCGACACTCAGGAGGCCAGCAATAGTGTTCACCGCACGTCAGCTTGGGCTTCTTTGCGTCCGCTTATGTTACGTTAGGCTAGTTTAGGGAAGGATAGCTTGGACTTTTGTGCTATACACTGCTGTTTGGTGGGTTTCTATGCTTAACTGCGATCTAATATTCTC
>NW_017063059.1:0-241 GCF_001483705.2 Eufriesea mexicana | reverse complement strand
GAATATACTAGAGTACAGTGGAGCGCAGTAATCCAACACTTTGCAGCGTATAGCACAAAAGTGAAAGATATCCTCACACAACCGGGCATAACCGAACCTAACCGAACGCTGCCTAACACCACAGGAAGTGCTAACACTGGTATTGCTGGCCTTCCCGGTTGCAAGGAGAGTATACTAGAGAAATTTAGAGCGCAGAATTCCACCGAACAGCAGCGTATGCCACGCAAGCCTAAGCTATCCA
>NW_017063058.1:0-241 GCF_001483705.2 Eufriesea mexicana | reverse complement strand
GGGGGGGGGGAGCAATAGCTTTCTCGGGACGTTAGGTTGTGTTATGCTACGTTTGGACATCTTGTCTTCGTTCGCGTAAGGCTTTGGCAGATACAACTTTTCTGATGTACACTGCGATTCTATGGATATCTGCCTTCCGCTCTCCACTAATATGATTTGCTTTGCTCTTTGGAGGACTGCTATTGTGGTCGCAGCTCGTTAGGTTGGGTTTGGTTACGTTTGGCTACGTTACGATTGGTTA
>NW_017063057.1:0-241 GCF_001483705.2 Eufriesea mexicana | reverse complement strand
GGTTTCCAAGGTTTATAACACGACCGGAGGGATAGACTATTTTAGAGTTGGGCTCTCGGTATAGTGGGAAGCAATGAAACTAATATTCTTCAAATCTTCATCTCGCCTACGCTCAATAGCTATAGGACGTGTTATAAACCTCGGTAATTCTGAAGGGTCGTCCCGAAGTCCCGCTAAAGGTAACAAACTACCGAAGGGTCAGACCTGGACGAACACCGTACCCTTGGGAAAAACCCATGAC
>NW_017063056.1:0-241 GCF_001483705.2 Eufriesea mexicana | reverse complement strand
TGTCTTAAAAACAGATTCGCTATTTTAATTTTTCTTCTTGTATTTCAATTATTTTAAAAAATAAAAGTAAATAGAACAAAATAATATTTCGCGAATTAACTAATATTTACAAATATTCGAAAGGTAAACTTTTACAAAGTAATAAATAAATTGCAATTTAGTGACAATGAATGTTAAGTCACACGTATTTTACATGAATCTTCGTAGTATATTTTTGAAAAATATTTTGAAAACATCTTTC
>NW_017063055.1:0-241 GCF_001483705.2 Eufriesea mexicana | reverse complement strand
GGAATGACAGCAATAGTGTTCTCGGCACGTTAGGTTGAGCAATGTTACGTATGGTTAGGTTAGGTTAGGTCCGTTTATGTTTGTCTTGGTTAGGTGTGGATAACATTGACTTTCGTGGTACACAAAATTGTTCGGTGGACTTCTGCGCTCTACTGTGCTGTACTATATTCTGCTTGGCCCTCGCGTGTCCAGCTCGTTGCGTTATGTTAGGCATCGTTTGGTTAGGTTATGTTGGCCCTGG
>NW_017063054.1:0-241 GCF_001483705.2 Eufriesea mexicana | reverse complement strand
GTAAAGTCTGCTCACCTCAATATTAGTCGAAAATGTCAATAGTATTCAACTTTTCATGCAGATAATATTGCAATGCAATGGCTATTGCAAACGGACAGAATCTTTCCTCCTTATTCATGCCGAAAAGGTCGCGAACCACCATATTAGACGATAATGTGCTTTCCGCTCGGATTCTACCGCAATGCAAGGGCTGCAGCAAACCAATTGAATCTTTCCTTCGTATTTATACAGATTCGTTTGC
>NW_017063053.1:0-241 GCF_001483705.2 Eufriesea mexicana | reverse complement strand
ATTGCAATGCTATAGAAACTGACTGGACAATTCAATTTTATTGACATTTTAGACTAATATCGTCGTGAGCTAATTTTATTACATAAATAAGGAGAAAATATTCTATTGGCGTGCTATAGGCATTGCATAGCTGTAGAACCTAGAAGGATAATACAATTCTATTGACATTTTCGTCTAGTATCGTGGTGTGCTAGCTTCCTTGCGTAAGTAAGGAGGAAAGAATCTCTTGGCATGCTATAGC
>NW_017063052.1:0-241 GCF_001483705.2 Eufriesea mexicana | reverse complement strand
CACCACCATATAAGTCGATAATGAGCTTTCCGGTCAGAATCTACTGAAATGCTGGGGCTACAGTAAACCAATGGAATCTTTCCTTCGAATTTAGTCAGATTCGTTTGCTCACCGCGACGTTAGTCAAGAAGGTCAATAGAATAGAACTTTTCAGGCAGATTCTACTGCAATGCAATGACTATAGCAAACCAATAGAACCTTTCCACCTTATTCACGCTGAAAGGATTGCTCACCGCAATAT
>NW_017063051.1:0-241 GCF_001483705.2 Eufriesea mexicana | reverse complement strand
AATTGAACTTTCCAGCCTGATTCTATAGCATTGCGACGGCTATGGCAAGTGAATTGTATCTTTCCACCTTATATATGTAAGAAAGTTAGCTCACCACAATATTAGTCGGAAATGTCAATAAAATTGGATTTTCCATCTGGATGCTATAGCAACGCAATGGCAATAGCAAGCCAGTTGAATCTACCCTCCTTATTTATGCAATAAAGTTATCTCATCACGACATTACTCAAAAATGTCAATA
>NW_017063050.1:0-241 GCF_001483705.2 Eufriesea mexicana | reverse complement strand
AAAGTAAGCCCGGAATAAAATATGTATACTGCGATTATGGGTAGTGACGTTTGGAGATCACCGCATGGTAGCTAGTACATCTAGAGAAAAAGCGCTGCTGCCGCTGGATTAAGTTTGTCACTCAAGTCATATATCCTACAGAAATTCTAGAACGAGAAATACGGGTCCATTATCCCTGGAAATAATAACAACTGACAACACAGTACTAAATACAGCCGCCACCAAAGTAATGTAACAAATG
>NW_017063049.1:0-241 GCF_001483705.2 Eufriesea mexicana | reverse complement strand
ACGTGTCCATCAAGTACAAAGTAATTAACTGAATTGATGTGTTGGGGATATTGTGAAGTCGAAGGAGATATAATCAGGTTTATAGGAAAAACGCATAACGGAACGGCGAGCGGTTTTAGGGAATGGAACGAGGAAGGTGGAGGCTAGAAGACGAGGCAGAAGGAAAGGGGCTCGGATGAAAAGAGAAGTACGTGCACGCCCCCTGTCTGCCGCCCTTTCGCACTTTTCACCTCCATATTTT
>NW_017063048.1:0-241 GCF_001483705.2 Eufriesea mexicana | reverse complement strand
AACCCAGCCAAACGTAACATACCCAAACGTAATCTAACTCAACCTAACATGACTAGACAACAACTGCGGATCCCCACAGAGACTAGCAGGGTGTACTAGAGCACAGTATTGCACGTAAATCTACAGAATCACAGTGTACTGCACGAGGGTCACAGCTATCCTAACCAAACTTTGTCTGACCGTACCCAACCGAACGTAACGTAACTGAACGTACCGTGCCGCGAACAGAATTGCTCGCCTC
>NW_017063047.1:0-241 GCF_001483705.2 Eufriesea mexicana | reverse complement strand
AAGCAGCGCATACTAGGGCAAAGTAGAGCGCAGAAATCCACCGAACAGAAGCGTACAGCACAAGAGTTAAGGCTGTCATAACCGCACATAGCCTACCCGAATGCAACCGAAGGTAACGTGACTCAACGTAACGAGCGGAGACCACTATTTCTGTCCTTCCCAGAGCCAAGCTGAAAGTATTAGAGCACTGTGTGGCACAGAGATCCGCCTAATAGCAGACTATATCGCTATAGTTAAAGCC
>NW_017063046.1:0-241 GCF_001483705.2 Eufriesea mexicana | reverse complement strand
TCGTGGTGACCTAACATTCTTGCATATATAAGGAGGAAAGATTCTACTGGCGTGCTATAGCCAATGGAATACTACAGAATCTGGCTGGAAAATACAATTTTATTGTCATTTGCATCTAATATCGTGGTGAGCTAACTTTCGTGCATAAATAAGGAGGAAAGATACTATTGGCGCCCTGAACCCACTGCAATTCCGTAGAGTCTGACTGGAAAATTCAATTTCAGTGACATCTTCGACTAAT
>NW_017063045.1:0-241 GCF_001483705.2 Eufriesea mexicana | reverse complement strand
ATCCATCAATCCACCATTATATCCATGCATAGATCAACACATACATCCATCCATTCATACATCAATGCATATATAAATCCATACATCCATACATCCGTATTTCCATACATTCGTACTTCCATACATCCATACACGCATACATCCACACATTCAGACATCCATCCATACATCCATACTAATATACATCCATACATCCATACATCCATCCATCCATACATCCATCCATCCATACATCCACCCA
>NW_017063044.1:0-241 GCF_001483705.2 Eufriesea mexicana | reverse complement strand
ACGCCAATAGAATCTTTGCACCTTATTTATGCAAGAAAGGTGGATCACCACGATAATAATAGATAATGTCCGTAAAAATGAATTTTCCTGCTAGAGTCCATATCATTGCAAAGGTTACGGCACGGCAAAAGTATCTTTCCACCTTTCTTAAGCAAGGAAGTTATGTTACCACGATATTAGTCGTAAATGTCAATGAAAATGAATTTTCCAGCCAGATACTATAGCTATGCATTGGCTATAG
>NW_017063043.1:0-241 GCF_001483705.2 Eufriesea mexicana | reverse complement strand
TCTTCTCTGTTATTCGGTGGATTCCTGTGATCTACTGTGTTCTGTTATATTCTGCATGGCTCCTGGGAGGCCAGCAGCTATGGCCGCGGTACGTTTGGCTGAGTTAGTTTACATTTGGCTAGGGTAGGTTTCTTTGAGTTCGGTTAGGATAGCTTTGATTTTCGTGCTATACACTGTAATTCAGTGGTTCACTGCGCTCTACTCTGCTCTACTACATTCTGCTTCGGCCTGGCGAGGCCAG
>NW_017063042.1:0-241 GCF_001483705.2 Eufriesea mexicana | reverse complement strand
TGGTGAGCTTTCTTTCTTGCTTAAATAAGGTGGAAGTATTCTATTGGCGTGCTATAACCATTGTAATGCTATAGCATCTGGCTCGAAAATTCAATTTCGTTGACATATTCGACTAATATCGCGGTCAGCTAACTTTCTAACATAAATAAGGAGGTAGGATTCTCTTGGCGTGCTATATCCATACCAATTCTATAGAATCTGTCAGGAAAATTCAATTTTATTGACATTTTCGACTAATATC
>NW_017063041.1:0-241 GCF_001483705.2 Eufriesea mexicana | reverse complement strand
CCCTACATGGCGAAACCCATATTGCTGGCCTCACTGGATCAAAGCAGAATATACTTGAGCACTTAATAGCGTAGGTATCCTCTTCATTTCAGTGTGTGGCGAAAAAGTCGAAGATACCCTAACTATACATGACACAATCTAACACAACCAATCATTTCACAACTCAACGTAAGGTGCGGAGACCACTATTGCTGCGCTCCCCAGGCCCAAGCTGAACATAACAGAGCACACTAGAGCGCAG
>NW_017063040.1:0-241 GCF_001483705.2 Eufriesea mexicana | reverse complement strand
GTATTGGCTCAGAGAGATTCGCCACGGACACGCTGGATTTGGACTTCCTACTGACATACTGGCACACTCTTAGAGACTAGCTTAAAGAATGTTAGAGACTGTTAGAGATTCCTGGTGACTGTAGACTGAATCTGGCCCGCGCCCTAACACCCTTATTTAAGCCATTCATTCTGTCCTCTTCCATACCTAGGCTTTCATTTCCAATCATGCCCCTCTGGACGCATCTCTAAACTTTCACTCG
>NW_017063039.1:0-241 GCF_001483705.2 Eufriesea mexicana | reverse complement strand
ATTACAAATACGAATGACTGATTTACTTCTAAATTATTAATTTCTGTTTGACCTATCAAATCATTGTGAAATGTTTATTCGTTTAAAATATCTCCGACTGAAGATATTTAAGAAAAAAAATGAGAATGTCACTCTTTTTGATTGTTTTTGAAAATTAGGTACAGATGTTTAATGATATCAATGTTTTTGATCTGTTTAATATCATTTTATAACAAAAAGAAATTGAGATATTTCGAGGAAG
>NW_017063038.1:0-241 GCF_001483705.2 Eufriesea mexicana | reverse complement strand
TCGATGAATAGATCACCTAACGTTCTGAATCCAATGGTAGGTATAGCCATCTACTTACCAGAGGATAAGTCAATTCAAAATCTATAAACTGGTATAATTTGATGAATAGATTACATAACATTCTCAATAAAATGATAGGTATAGCCACCTACTTACCATAGAATAGGTCGATGAAAAATTCATAACCTGCTACAGTTTGACGGATAGATCTAACGTTCTCAATCCAATGGTAGGTATATGC
>NW_017063037.1:0-241 GCF_001483705.2 Eufriesea mexicana | reverse complement strand
CCAGGTCTGCTAGCGGACTCATCAGTAAGGCTACCCTAGCAGACTCTGCCTTAGATCGGAATAGTATTAGAAGCTTGGGGAGTTATATATATTGGAATTGTGAATGATGGTTGCCACATTTCCAAGTGAAATTTCTAACCCCAATTAAAAATTTTCTGTTGGAGTCCTCCTCCACAGCCATGGAGGTCGTGTTGATCGCAGGTATCCTCGTGTCACGGCAGTTCCAAAAAAGGTGGTAGAA
>NW_017063036.1:0-241 GCF_001483705.2 Eufriesea mexicana | reverse complement strand
TAGCCAAACGTAACACACCCAAGCGTAGCCTATCTCAAACTAAATTGCCGTGAGGCTATTAATGGCATGCCCAGAGTAGAGCAGAGTATAGTAGAGCAATGTAGAGCGTAGGAATACAAGGAATAGTAGTGTATAGCCCAAAAGTCGAAGCTTACCAGTACTAACCTATGCAAACGTAACAAATTCAAACGTTACCTAACATAGGCTGACGAGCCGATACCTCTATTACTGGAACCCCACG
>NW_017063035.1:0-241 GCF_001483705.2 Eufriesea mexicana | reverse complement strand
CGATTCAATGGATTTCCATGCTCTACCTTCCTCTAACATGTTCTGCATGGCCAAGCGGAGGCCAGAAAAGGGGTACTCGGCACGTCGGGTTCAGTCAGTCTACGCTTGAATAGGTTGGATTAGGGTAGGTTAGGTCTTGGTATTTCTGACTTTTGTGCAACACGTTGCAATTTGGTGGCCTTCTGCGCCCTGCTGCGCTATAGTACATTCTGCTTTGCCCTGGGGAGGCAGCCAATAGTGG
>NW_017063034.1:0-241 GCF_001483705.2 Eufriesea mexicana | reverse complement strand
CGTTGGTTTGAGATAGGTTATGATTGGTAATGTTACGATTACTTAGGCATGACATAGACAAACGGCATAACCAAGCGTTACCTAGCACCACCTAACGCGACGCGAACACTATTGCTGGCCTCCCTAGAACGAAGCGGAACATATTAGAGAGTGTATAGGGCAGAAATACATATAATGTCAGTGCATAGCTGAAAAGTCAAACCTATCCAAACCTAACCCAAGCAAATATAGCCTAACAAGA
>NW_017063033.1:0-241 GCF_001483705.2 Eufriesea mexicana | reverse complement strand
GTAGAATCTGGCTGGAAAATTCAATTTTATTGACATTATCGACTACTATTGTGGTGACCTTGCATTTTTGCGTATAGAAGAAAGAAAGGTTCCACTGGTGTACTATAGTCACTGCAATCCTATCGAACCTGGCTGGAAAACGCAATTTTGTTGACATTTTCGACTGATATCGTGGTTGCCTAACTTTCATACATAAATAAGGAGGAAATATTCTATTGGCGTGAAATAGCCATTGCAATGC
>NW_017063032.1:0-241 GCF_001483705.2 Eufriesea mexicana | reverse complement strand
ATGGTTGGACGGATATGCTGATGAATGTATGTATGGACGTATGGATGTATGGATCTATGGTTGCATGGATGTATGGATTTATGGATGTGTGGATGAATGGATGTACGGATGAATGGATGTATATATGTACGGATGATACCGATGTTTGGATGTATGGATCTGTATAAGAATGGATGTATGGATCGATGAATGAATGAATGGATGGATGTATGGATGGATGGATGTATGGATGTATATATGG
>NW_017063031.1:0-241 GCF_001483705.2 Eufriesea mexicana | reverse complement strand
TGCTACTAATTATCGTTAAGCAAGAATGACTTAGTGACGAAATACGAAACTAAAAAAATTGTTTCCAACTAGAAGCTAGGTTTAGGTTTAAGCTACAACAGGCTACCACCGATTGCCTGCTTCCGTATGCACGACTCACAGGAGTGAGAAAAGGGAGGGGGGTCGAAGAACGAAAGAGCCTCGTCCCTATAGATGTGTGGGTAACTTAGCGATCTACTCTTCCAACAGTACCGACACGGTA
>NW_017063030.1:0-241 GCF_001483705.2 Eufriesea mexicana | reverse complement strand
ATGCTTCGGTTGGTTAGGCTAGGTGAGGACAGCTTCGTATTTAGTGCAATAGTCTGCCATTAATATGATACCTGCGGCCTACTGTGCTCCAATGTTTTCAGCTTGGCTCTGGGAATCCAGCAACAGTGGTACCGGCACGTTATGATTTTTCAGGTTGCGTTAGGTCAGCTTTGGTTGGGCTAAGTTTGGTAAGGATAGACTTATCTTTTTTGATATACACTGCTATTCAGTGGATTTGTGC
>NW_017063029.1:0-241 GCF_001483705.2 Eufriesea mexicana | reverse complement strand
AGATTCTATGGGCATACAATAGCCATTGCGATGCTATAGAATCAGAGTGGATAATTCAATTGCGTGGACATTTTCGACTAATACCGTGCTGTGATAATTTTGTTGCATAAACAAGGCGCAAACGTTCTATTGGCATGGTATAGCCATTGTTATGCTATAGAATTTGACTGGGAAATTCAATTGTATGGACATTTTCGACTAATATCGTGGTGCGCTAATTTTGTGGTGCACAAATAAGGAG
>NW_017063028.1:0-241 GCF_001483705.2 Eufriesea mexicana | reverse complement strand
AATTAAGCTGTTCAATGATGATTTAGTTGCTACAGCAATTCTAGACTGGCAAAAGACAGATCCATTATAGTTCTAGATATTGACAGTCGCCGAAACTGTACTGCGTATAGCCGTCATCACAGCAGCTTAGCCATTGGATTCATTTCCTCACTGACAGCTTATATTTAGCAGCAGTTCAAGAATAATCAATATAAGGTTCGGTTTCGTCTCGACATATATACAAATGAAAGTACAGTACTTA
>NW_017063027.1:0-241 GCF_001483705.2 Eufriesea mexicana | reverse complement strand
CTGACCAGACCGGACCTGACATTAGCTGAACTGACCTGACCAGACCTGACATGCCGCGACCTGACCTGACATCACCTGACACGGCCTGGAATGGCCTGGCCTGACATGACCTGCCCTGTCCGGACATGAACTAACTGACCTGACCTGACTTGACTTGACCTGGCCCGTCCTGACTTGACCTGACCTGACCTGACCTGACATGGCCTGACATTGCCTGGCCGTGCCTGACCTTACCTGACCT
>NW_017063026.1:0-241 GCF_001483705.2 Eufriesea mexicana | reverse complement strand
GCTATGCTTGTCTATGTTCCGTTGGTGTGGGTTAGGTTCGGGCAGCTTTAACTCTCGAGACATGCAATGCGATTCCATGGATTTCTGCGCTCTACTCTATCATAATCTGTTCTGCTTGGCACTGGGGATGCCAGCCGTAGTGGAAGCGGCACGTTAGGTTGTGTTAGGTAGCGTTTGGTTATGCTATGATTAGTTAGGTTAGGAGAGAATAACCTTGACTTTAGTGCTATAGTCTGCTATT
>NW_017063025.1:0-241 GCF_001483705.2 Eufriesea mexicana | reverse complement strand
CCTGCATATAATTTCTAAACACAGAAATTTATTACGAAAGCGTAAGTTATAAATTAAACAATGACACAAACTGGTAATAAATGTATACTAAATATATCTTAATTCATCCTAAGAGCTGTAATATTTCACCTCCTCATTTTTAATAGGCACCTAAACATAATGGACATAGATAATAATGATTTTAGTGGTACTAGGATGATGGCTAAATATATTAATTGTAGTTGTACGTCAATATGAGTTG
>NW_017063024.1:0-241 GCF_001483705.2 Eufriesea mexicana | reverse complement strand
TATGTTTTGTCGACATAGCTTCAACTTTTGTGCAGTATACTGCTATTCCGTGCATTTTTCGCTCTGCTGTGCTCTAGCATATCTAGCTTGACTCTGGGAAGGATTGCAGTGGCAGTATCCGCACGTTAGTTTAAGCTAGGCTACGTTTGGTTATGTTCTGTTGGTTTGTGTTAGTTTCTGGTAACTGTGACTTTTCCGATATGCACTGCGATTCTATGGATTTCAGCGCCCTACACTCCAC
>NW_017063023.1:0-241 GCF_001483705.2 Eufriesea mexicana | reverse complement strand
TAAATATTATTGACGTTTTCGACTAATATCGTGGTGGGCTAACTTTCCTTCATATATAAGGAGTAAAGATTCTACTGGCGTGCTATAGCCATTGAAATGCTGTAAAATCTCGCTGGGAAATATAATTTTATTGACATTTTCGACTAATATCGTGGTGAGCAAACCCACTTGCCCAAACAAGGAGGAAAGATTCTATTGACATGCTATAGCCATTGCAGTTGCATGGAATCTGCCTGAAAAA
>NW_017063022.1:0-241 GCF_001483705.2 Eufriesea mexicana | reverse complement strand
GTACATTCTGCTTTTCTCTGTGGAGGACAGCAATGGTGGTCGCGTCATGTTTCGTTGAGCTAGGCTACGTTTGGTTATGCCACGTTTGCTGTGTTAGGACATGCCCTGTGACATTTGTACTATACACTGCGATGCGGTGTACTGCTGCGCTCTACTGTGCTCTGGTACATTCTGCTTTGCTCTGGGGTGGCCAGCAATGGTGTTCACGGCACGAAAGTACGAGTTAGATTACGTTGGGTTG
>NW_017063021.1:0-241 GCF_001483705.2 Eufriesea mexicana | reverse complement strand
CAGAACATATCACAGCGCAGTAGAGCGCAGAAGTCCACCGGATAGCAGTTAATTGCACAATAGCTTAAACAAAAGTTACCCAACTTATGCAATCCTGGCATAACCGAGCGTAACCGACCTCGAAGTAACGTGCCGAGACCGATATTGGTTTCCTAGCCAAGGACAGGCAGAGAACAACTGATCGAAGTCGTGCGCAGATGTACACTGAAGAGCAGCGTATACCACAAAGGTCATAGATATC
>NW_017063020.1:0-241 GCF_001483705.2 Eufriesea mexicana | reverse complement strand
GAACTCAACTGAGGTGGATGAGGAATTTTAAAGATGGAAATACTAGCAGTGTATTATTTCCTCGCAGTGATTACTATTGTGCATATTCCATTTTTCTAAATATTTTTTTCCAGTTATAAACTTTGTTTTACAATTGGCAGAGTAGAGATTTGAAATACGAATATCTTGTAGTATAGTGTATGCGTATGCTGTTTGATATTTTAACTACTTAAGCTAAAAATTGTGGTCAATTGTTATTAAT
>NW_017063019.1:0-241 GCF_001483705.2 Eufriesea mexicana | reverse complement strand
AGTTAGCTGAGCACGATATTTTTCGAAAATGTTAATAAAATTGAATTATTCCGACAGATTGTACAGAATTGCAATGGCTAAAGCACGCCAATAGAATCTTACCTCCTTATTTTTGCAAGAAAGATAGATCACAACGATTTTAGGCGAAAATGAGACTGAAATTGAATTTTCGTGCCAAAATCAATAGCATTGCAATGGCTACAGCACGCCAATAATATCTTTCCTCCTTATTTACCCAAGA
>NW_017063018.1:0-241 GCF_001483705.2 Eufriesea mexicana | reverse complement strand
CTGGGCCTAGCAGAATATACAAGAGCACAACATAGCGTAGAAATCCATCACATTGCTGTGTACTGCACAAAAGTCATACATATCCTGACCAAACTTGACCACACCTAACCAACCTGAACGTAGTTTAACTCAACATGAAGTGACGAGACCAATATTGCTGGCCGCTCCGGAGCCAATCGGAACATACTAGAGCACAATAGAGCACAGGAATCCACCGAATAACAGTGAAAGTCACAAAAGA
>NW_017063017.1:0-241 GCF_001483705.2 Eufriesea mexicana | reverse complement strand
TAAGGCAGGGTCTGTTAGGTAGCCTTATCGATGAGTCCACTAGCAGGCCCGGGACGAAACGCATCCTTTCCTCTTCCTTTCGTTCCTTGGAGTACCCCTATCACACAGAGGATACCGATCAACCGATCACAGCAACTGTGGTGGATGGACCCCCACAGTATAATATAAGGTGTCTCGTGAATTACCGATTGGGACCAATTGTCGACCATAGGTAGGAACGCTAAGTATAGTAGTGCCAAGA
>NW_017063016.1:0-241 GCF_001483705.2 Eufriesea mexicana | reverse complement strand
AACGGCTACAGTGCCCTGTTGGTGGATGTACTAAGAACCATAGGGACAAATGTAAATATCGCTGGACACAACTGTACCATACATTGACAATTCTAGACTATCCTGCAATTTGTTTCATAAGTGCACGAATAAATCCAACAGCTGGAATACAGAGCTGATGGCTGTACTCGGTTCTGGAGTGTCAGATGTTAATATCATGAACAGCAATGGATCTGCCCCTTGTCAGTCTCGAATTGGCATA
>NW_017063015.1:0-241 GCF_001483705.2 Eufriesea mexicana | reverse complement strand
CAGGAAATCTCCGACTTTCGTGCTATACACTGTTATTCGTTGGATTTCTGTGATCTATTGTGCTCTCCAACATTCTGCTTGGTTATGGGGAGGCCAAGACCAGCGTCCGCGGTGCGTTATGTTGTTTGACACTACGTTTGGTTAGGTTAGGATAGGTTAGGATAACATCGACACTTACTCTATTCACTACAATGCGGTCGATTTTTGCGCACTACTGCCGCCTAGTGCATTCGGCTTGTCT
>NW_017063014.1:0-241 GCF_001483705.2 Eufriesea mexicana | reverse complement strand
GAGTACGTTTGGTTAGGTTAGGGGAAGTTGCGTTAGGTTAGGATACCTTTGACTTTTGTGCTACACAATGCTGTTGAATGGACCACTGCTCTCTACTTTGCGATATCAATGTCTGGATGTGTCCGAGGACAGCAGGAACAGTGGTCGCGGCGATTAGTGTTGAGTAATATTGCGTTTGATTATTCTCGGCTTGGTCATGTTTGGTTGGTATATCTTTGGCTTTTGTGCTACGCATTGCCAT
>NW_017063013.1:0-241 GCF_001483705.2 Eufriesea mexicana | reverse complement strand
GAACGTAACCTAACATGGCCCACCGTGCCACGACCGCTATTTCTTGTCACCACAGATTCGGGCGGGGTATAGTAGAGCAACAAAGAGCGCAGAAGTACACGGAATATCAGATTAGATCACGAAGGTCAAAGTTATCCTATCCTAACCTAACCAACCGTAACATTAACGAACGTAAGCCAACTCAACCTAACGTCGCTAGACCACTATTGCTGACCGCCCCAAGTCTAAGCAGAATCTACTA
>NW_017063012.1:0-241 GCF_001483705.2 Eufriesea mexicana | reverse complement strand
AATGCACCCTCATATATAAATTAATTGCATTCCCAATTATTTACATTAAAAAGTAAATGAAAGAGTTTTTTAAATTGAAAAAATTAAAGAAAAATAACAAACCGGTATTAAAAATGTGACAAAATGTTTGAATGCAATGATAGAAAACATTTAATAATAATAATACTCCAAACCATGTTGAAATGTACTGTGAACAAATTTACTGTATACTTCCAACTTTCAAGAAAAATATTTTGTATGT
>NW_017063011.1:0-241 GCF_001483705.2 Eufriesea mexicana | reverse complement strand
TAGCAAGCCAATAGTATTTGTCCCCCTTACTTATGCACGGAAGTTTGGTCACCACGGTATTAGTCGTAAATGTCAATGAAATTGAATTTTCCAGCCTGATACTACAGCAATGCATTGGCTATAGCACGCCAATAGGATCTACCATCCTTAATTACGCCAAAAAGATAGCTCACCACGATATTAGTCGAATATGTCAATATAATTGAACTTTCCAGCCCGATTCTACAGCATTGCAGTGGCT
>NW_017063010.1:0-241 GCF_001483705.2 Eufriesea mexicana | reverse complement strand
CAGATACTATAGCATTGCAATAGCTACGGCACGCCAGTAGAATCTTTCCTCCTTATATACCCAAGAAGACTAGGTCGCCACGATATTAGTCGAAAATGTCAATAGAATTGAATTTTCCTCCCAGGCTCTGTAGCATTGCAATGGCTATAGCCTGCCAATAGAGTCTTTTCTCATTATTTATGCAATACAGCTATTTCATCACGATATTAGTCGAAAATGTCAATAAAAATTTATTTTCCAG
>NW_017063009.1:0-241 GCF_001483705.2 Eufriesea mexicana | reverse complement strand
CCACGCAGAACATATCAGAGGAGGGTAGGACGCAGAAATACATAGAGCCGCAGTGAGCAACAAAAAATTCAAACCGATCCAAGCCTAACCCAAGCAAACGTTGCCTAACCAAGCGTAGCCTGACTCAACCTCTCGCGACACGATCACTACTACTGGCGTCCCCATAGTCGAGCAGAGTATAGTAGAGCAATGTAGAGAGCAGGAATCAGCTAATAACAGTTGCATAGCACAAAAGTCAAAG
>NW_017063008.1:0-241 GCF_001483705.2 Eufriesea mexicana | reverse complement strand
ATCAACGAACTAATTTTTCCAACGACACAGTACATAGACGATGGCAGCACTCAGTACTGCGTTGTAAATTGCGTATATCGCGTGGAGTAGTGCATCTGCCTTTTTCCATTCTAGAATTATTGTGGAATATAAATCATCCGCGAGATGCTGAATTGAACGGCGGCAGTGCTCTGCTGGTAGATGCACTATGCGCCGAACTATCAATTCTAAATATCTCTAGACGTACCCGTGCTATGCATTG
>NW_017063007.1:0-241 GCF_001483705.2 Eufriesea mexicana | reverse complement strand
ATCCTGACAAAGCCTAGCCTAATCCAACCTTACCGGACGCAAACTGACATAATTTAACGATCGGGGGCCACTATTTCTGGCCCTTTCAGAGCCAAGCTGAGAGCATTAGAGCCCTGCAGGGCACAGAAGTCCACCTAATAGCAGACCGTGGCACAAAAGTCAAAGCTACCCTCTCCTAGCCTATGGAATCGTGACACAACCGAACGTACTATAACATAACCTAACGTGCTGCGACCACTGT
>NW_017063006.1:0-241 GCF_001483705.2 Eufriesea mexicana | reverse complement strand
TCTTGCATAAATAAGGAGGAAAGATTCTATTGGCGTGCAATAGACATTGCAAAGCTACAGAATATCCCTGGAAAATACAATTTTATTGACATATTCGACTAATATCGCGGTGAGCCATCGTTCTTTCATAAATAAGGAGGAAGGATTCAACTGGCGTGCTATTGCCGTCGCAATGCTGTGGAATCTGGCTGGAGAGTTCAATTTTGTTCACATTTTCGACTAATACCGTGGTGAGCTAACT
>NW_017063005.1:0-241 GCF_001483705.2 Eufriesea mexicana | reverse complement strand
AGGTCGCCTAACGTCTTCAACCGATGGCAGATACAGCCATCTACTTGCCAGAGAATTGGTCTACTCAAAATCTATAACCTGTTACTGCTTGGTGAACAGATCGCCTAACGCCTTCTACCCAATGGCAAGTACAGCCTTCTACCTGCCATAGAATAGGTCTATTCAAAGTATATAATCCGTTTTAGCTTGGTGAATACGTCGCCTAACGCCTTCATACAATGGCAAGTACAGCCATCTACTT
>NW_017063004.1:0-241 GCF_001483705.2 Eufriesea mexicana | reverse complement strand
AAACAACGCCTTGGTGTGAGTCTGACGCAACAAAGTTTCTTTTTGTCAGACGTTCCGTCAACCGATCTCAATACTGACCATATAAAACTGGCAATTTTAAAACTTATAGGAAAATATATGTGTACATATCTGACCGCGTAAAATAAGATTTTACGATAATATTTTAAGATAAAATAAAATAAATAAGAAAATAAGAACCGCGTAAATTAAGGGACGGGTGTATTTACTACTAATTTTCCGT
>NW_017063003.1:0-241 GCF_001483705.2 Eufriesea mexicana | reverse complement strand
TGGACTCTCCACAGCAAAGCAGAAAATACCATAGCATACCGGAGCGCAGAAATCCGACCAATGGCAGTGTAAACGACAAAAGTCAAAGCCATCAATAACAAACAAAACCTAGCCTAACGAAGACAAATGTAACCTAACTAAACCAATCGCGACACGACCACTATCGTTGGCCCTTCCTGGGAGAAGCAGTGGAGGGCAGAGCAATGCAGACCGCAGATATCTACCGAATGGCGGTGCGTAG
>NW_017063002.1:0-241 GCF_001483705.2 Eufriesea mexicana | reverse complement strand
CGGTGACTATAGTCACCCATCGTGTGAAGATGATGTCTACTGGCCGGTGACTATAGTCACCCATCGTGTGTAAATGACGTCTCGTGACCGGTGACTATAGTCACCTATCGTGTATAGATGGCGTCTCGTGGTCGGTGACTATAGTCACCCATCGTGTGTAGGTGGCGTTTCGTGGCCAGTGACTATAGTCATCCGTAGTAGCGAAAGGGTTAACAAACAGCAGCGCCATCGCGCTTCTACG
>NW_017063001.1:0-241 GCF_001483705.2 Eufriesea mexicana | reverse complement strand
ACTCCATATATTTCTTACATTTAAATTGCATATATCTTGCACATATATTATATATCTCGAGTTATGTATAGATATCTACAATCTAATTACAGGTTATGTATATATAGTAAATTAGTTAAGATATAACTTATTAACTATAATATTATATAACTATAACCGTAATGTTATTGACTGTAACATTCATGCCTCACAATTCATCACGAATGATAATAAATTCTTAGACAACACGTTCACAAATTAT
>NW_017063000.1:0-241 GCF_001483705.2 Eufriesea mexicana | reverse complement strand
TATTTCTACGTTCCCACAAAATTCGGGAATCAAATATGAAAAACACGAGCAAAGGAAGACTAAGTTAAAATCGCAACGCGCCCGAACGAACTCGCAATTATTCGAAAGACCGACTAGCCGACGAGAGATACTCCCGTGTACAAGACAACTTTATGCTTCGACACCCTCCCGATCGGGTCTAGCTCAAGTCCAGTCACTGTCGTTCTCGTCAAGCCTTACACGTGGACCAAAGATAGTCCCC
>NW_017062999.1:0-241 GCF_001483705.2 Eufriesea mexicana | reverse complement strand
GCTCTATTCACCAAGAGCTACTGAATCTCGTCAATGCCTGTTTGGAGTGGGGATTCTTCCCGAAAATATGGAAAATTGGAAACGTCGCTACGATTCTCAAAGGACCGGACATAGACAAAGGAAGCCCAAAGTCGTATAGGCCGATATGCTTGCTCTCGATGATTGGCAAGCTATTGGCGCGACTAATGGCGAAAAGGATGGCCCCACTCTTCCACAATCATATACTGTCATCGGAGCGACA
>NW_017062998.1:0-241 GCF_001483705.2 Eufriesea mexicana | reverse complement strand
CTCTACTCTGCTCTAGTATGTTCTGCTTGGCTCTGGGGAGGCCAGCAGTAGTTGCCCCGGCACCGTAGGTAGAGTTCGATTACGTATGGTTATGATACGCTTGACTGCATTAGGACATGGTAGCTTTGACTTTTATGCTATACACTGCTATCATGTGTATTTCTGTGCTCTGCATTGCCCTATTATTCTCTGGTCGGCACTTGGGAGGCCAGCAATGGTAGTCCCGGCACGTTATGATGAG
>NW_017062997.1:0-241 GCF_001483705.2 Eufriesea mexicana | reverse complement strand
GTATATATGTATGGTTGTATGGATGTATGGATGGATGGATTTATGGATGTGTGGATGTATTAAAGTACGGATGGGTGGATGTATGGATGGATACATGTATGTTTTGATGGGTGTATGGATGGGTACCTGTATGGATGGATGGATGTATGGTTTGATAGATGTATGGATCGGTGGATGTATGGATGGATGTATGTAAAGGTGGATGTATGGATGGATGTATGAATGCATCAATGGTTGGATG
>NW_017062996.1:0-241 GCF_001483705.2 Eufriesea mexicana | reverse complement strand
CATATTCGAAAATAACCTAACTCAAACCAATGTAGCGAGAACGCTATTGCTGCCCTCTCCAGGACAAAAAACGACATACTAGAGCACAGTAAAGCGCAGAAATCCCCCGAAAAGCGGTGTACAGCACAGAAGACAAAGCCATGCTATCCAAACGTAACATAACCTGACCTAACCAAACATAACCCAGCACGAGCTACCGTGCCTGTTCCACTATTGTTGACCTACCCAGAGCAAACCACAA
>NW_017062995.1:0-241 GCF_001483705.2 Eufriesea mexicana | reverse complement strand
AGGTTAGGTTTGGCTAAGTTTGGTTTGGGTAGTTTTTACTATTGTGCTGTACACTGCAATGCGTCTTCTATCTGCCCTCCATTTTTCCCTAGTATGTTCCACTTGGCTCAGGTGATGCAGGCAACAGTGGCCTCACCGTGTCCGTTTGAGCTGTGCTACGCTCGGTTATGTTATGTTTGGTTAGTTTGGGAGATGACAGCTTTGCCTTCTGTGCTATACACTGCTTTTCGGTGGATTTCTG
>NW_017062994.1:0-241 GCF_001483705.2 Eufriesea mexicana | reverse complement strand
GCAATGCTATAGAATCTGGCCGGAAAAATCAATTTTATTGACATTTTCGAATAATATTGTTGTACGCTAACTTTCTTGCATAAATAAGGAGGAAATATGCTTTTGGCGTGATAGAACCATTGCAATGGTACGGAATGTGCCTGGCAGAATCATTTTTATTGACAGTTTCGACTAATACCGTGGTGACCTAACTTTCTTGCATAAATAATGAGGAGAGATTCTACTGGCGTTCTGTAGACAT
>NW_017062993.1:0-241 GCF_001483705.2 Eufriesea mexicana | reverse complement strand
AGATATTTGTAATTATATTACCCACAATTCTAATTCTCCTTCTTCTCCGTAACTTCACGTATATAGCCCAAATATTATTAAAAATTCTTTCAAAATTCACTTATAATTTTTTCATAAAAATCCAAATTGCATTAAAAAATTGGTATGATGGAAAGGTATTTTTAATTATATTACTCAAAATTCTAATTCTCTTTCTTCTCTGTAACTTCACGTATATAACCGAAATATTATTAAAAATTCT
>NW_017062992.1:0-241 GCF_001483705.2 Eufriesea mexicana | reverse complement strand
TATATTCTGTTATAGCTTGGTGAATAGATCGCCTAACGCCTTGAATCCAATGGCAAGTACAGCTACCTACTTACCAGAGAATTGGGCTATACAAAATATATAACCTGCTGTAGCATGGAGAATAGATCGCGTAACGCATTCAACCCAGTGGCAAGTACAGCAATCTACTTGCCAGACAATAGGTCTATCCAAAATCTGTAACCTGTTATGGCTTGGTGAATAGATCGCCTATCGCCTCCAA
>NW_017062991.1:0-241 GCF_001483705.2 Eufriesea mexicana | reverse complement strand
AAGAAAATCTATAAACAATAGACGGCCCCTGGGACGACAAGGAAAATCCCATACATCACAAATAACTCGTCAAAATGAAAAGGATCCGGAAACCATAAACAACGTTCAAAAAAAGAAAGGAAAAATCTATATACCACAACCGATTCCTAAAAACCGAAAAAAGAAGAAATAAAATTTCATAAAATTGATTTATAAACTGATCAATTGATACTCGAAATGCAATATAAGAGATGCTCCAATG
>NW_017062990.1:0-241 GCF_001483705.2 Eufriesea mexicana | reverse complement strand
GTTAGGCGATCTATTCACCAAGCTATAAGGGATGATAGATTTTGAATAGACCTATTCTCTGGCTAGTAGATGACTGTTATTGCCATTGGATTGAAGGCGTCAGGCGATCTATACTCCTAGCTATAACAGATTATAGACTTTGAATAGAGTTATTCCTTGGCAAGTATCTGGCTGTACATGCCATTGAATTGCAGGCGATAGGCGATCTAATCACCCAGCTATGGCAGCTTATATGTTTTGA
>NW_017062989.1:0-241 GCF_001483705.2 Eufriesea mexicana | reverse complement strand
GTGTAGGGTATAGTAGAGCAATGAAGAGCGCAGAAATCCACCGAATTGCAGTGTACAGCGCAAAAGTGAAAGGTACGCTAACCAAACATATCCTAACGTAGCCAAGCCAACCGTAACATAACTCAACTTTGCGCGCCGAGATCATACGTTCTGGCCCCTCCAAAGCCAAGCAGAACATGCTAGAGCACAGTAGAGCGCAGTGTTCCACCACATTGCAGTATGTGGCACAGATGTCAAAGAT
>NW_017062988.1:0-241 GCF_001483705.2 Eufriesea mexicana | reverse complement strand
ACTAATATCGTGGTGACCTACCTATCTTGCATAAATAAGGAGGAAAGATTCTAATGGCGTGCTGTAGACATTGCAGTGCTATTGAATCGTCCTGGAAAATTCAATATTATTGACATTTTTTACTAATATCGTGGTGAGCTAATATCCTTCTCTAAGTAAGGTGGAATGATTCTTCCGGATTGTTATAGCCATTGCAGTGCACTAGAATGTAGCTGGAAAACTCAATTTTATTGACATTTTT
>NW_017062987.1:0-241 GCF_001483705.2 Eufriesea mexicana | reverse complement strand
ATTTGCGTGCAATGCCAGTTGCAGTGCTATAGAATCTGGCTGGAAGATTCAATTTTGTTGACACTTTCGGATAATATCGTGGTGAGCTAACCTCCTTGCACAGATAAGGAGGAAAGATTCTACTGGCGTGCAATAGCCATCGCAATGCTATGGAATCTGCATGGAAAATTCAATTTTCTTGACATTTTCGGCTAATATCGCGGTTATCTAACCACCTTGCAGAAATAAGGAGGAAAGATTC
>NW_017062986.1:0-241 GCF_001483705.2 Eufriesea mexicana | reverse complement strand
CTACTGTGCTCTACTATATTCTGCATGGCCATCGGGAGTGCAGCAGTAGTGGTCGCGGCACGTTACGTTGAATTAGGCTCCGCTTGGATATGTTATATTCATTGTGGTTGGGTTTGGATAGCTGTGACTTACCTCCTGTACTCTGCGATTCTATTGATTTCTGCCCTCTTCTCTCCTCTAATATTTTCAGCATGCCTCTGGGAGGGCCAGCAATAGTGGCATAGGCGCGTTACGTTGAGTT
>NW_017062985.1:0-241 GCF_001483705.2 Eufriesea mexicana | reverse complement strand
GGAGGACTCGACGGCCACAGATTCAGGTGGCCAGTCGAAAGTCGTATCCTCACGTCGAGAAAGACGTTTCGTCACTTTCGGAAGTTCGCTCGCGACGTGCTCTCCGCCAAGGAGAAGAAATGGCGGAACAGAAGAGAGGGAACGACAGCAAGAGGAAATCGTGGTGGCGGAGGGAGATGATGCGGTGTGGAAGAAGGAGAAGATATTAGAAGCAGAGGACCAAGAAGAAGCACAAGGCTGG
>NW_017062984.1:0-241 GCF_001483705.2 Eufriesea mexicana | reverse complement strand
CAAAGCACTAATGTCAAAGCTACCTCTCCTAACCTAACCAAGCGTAACTGAGCCAAACATAACATAACTCAACCTATCGTGCCGCGGCCGCGACTGCTGGCCTCCCCAGAGCGAAGCAGGGCACACTGGTGGAGAGTAGGGCGCAGAAATCTGCAGAAAGTCAGTGTGTATCAGAAAGGTCAGGGCCTCCCAGACATAACCCAAAGAACAGGACATAACCTAACATAGACTTACACAAATT
>NW_017062983.1:0-241 GCF_001483705.2 Eufriesea mexicana | reverse complement strand
GCTCTGAGGATGCCAGGAATAGTTGTCCCGGCTCATTAGGTTTAGTTGTGTTATATTTGTTTTCTTTTTAGGTTAGGCTAATCTCGTCCAGGCTAACCTCGACCTTCGTGCTGTATACTGCTCTTCAGAGAATTTCTGCCTTCAACTGTGCTCTACTACATTCTGCTAGGCCAAGGGCATGCCAGCAATACTGGTCGCGGCACGTTATATTTAGTTATGCTACGTTAGGTTATGATACCTT
>NW_017062982.1:0-241 GCF_001483705.2 Eufriesea mexicana | reverse complement strand
ATCGCAAGTACAGCCACCATCTTGACAGGGAATAAGTCTATTCAAAATCTATAATCTGTTGTGACTTCGTGAATAGACCGCCAAACGCCTTCAATCCAATGGAAAGTACTGCCACCTACCTGCCAGACATTAGGTCCTTTCAAAATATTTAACCTGTCATAGCTTGGTGAAGTGATACCCTAACGCCTACAATCCAATGGCTAGTACAGCCATCTACATGTCGGAGAATAGGTCCATTCAA
>NW_017062981.1:0-241 GCF_001483705.2 Eufriesea mexicana | reverse complement strand
TCTCCTGACGCCTTCAATCCAATGGCAAGTACAGACATCTACTTGGCAGAGAACAGGTCCATTTAAAATCTATAACCTGTTATATCATGATGAATAGATCGCCAAACGCCATCAATCCCATGTCAAGTACAGCCATCTACTTGCCAGAGGATAGGTCTATTCAAAATCCAAAACATGATATAGCTTGGTGAGTAGATCGCCTAACGCCTTCAATCCAATAGCAAGTACAGCCATCTACTTG
>NW_017062980.1:0-241 GCF_001483705.2 Eufriesea mexicana | reverse complement strand
TGCAATGCCGTGGATTTCTGTGCCCTATTGCGCTGTAGTATATTCTGCTTGGCTTTGGTGCTGTCAGAAGTTGTAGTCTCGGTACGTTAGTTTGAGGAATGTTACGATTCGTTGGATAGGGCTAGGAACGTTTGGTTAGGATTTCTTTGCCTTTTGTGCTATACGCGGTCATTCGGATGATTTCCGCATTTGGCATTGCTATACTACACTCAAACCGACCCTGGGGATGCGAACAGTAGTG
>NW_017062979.1:0-241 GCF_001483705.2 Eufriesea mexicana | reverse complement strand
CTGCAGAATCGGGCTGGAAAATTCAATTTTATTGACATTAACGACTAATATCGTGGAGAGCCATCTTCCTTGCATAAGTAAGGAGGATAGATCCTTTTGGCGTGCTATACCAATAGCAATGCTGCAGAATCGGGCTGGAAAGTTCAATTTTATTGAAATTTTGGACTAATATCGAGGAGAGCTAGCTTCCTGGCATAAGTATGAAGGAACGATTCTTTTGGCGTACTATATCCATTGCAAT
>NW_017062978.1:0-241 GCF_001483705.2 Eufriesea mexicana | reverse complement strand
CACCTAGCTGACCTACACTACTATTGCTGACCTCATCAGTACCAAGCAGAATGTACCAGAGCACACTAGGTCACAGAAAGTTACAACCATGCTGTGTAAAGGACAAAAGTCAATGCAATCCTCTCCTACCCTAGCCAAACGTTAATAACCAAACGTATCATAAGACAAACCAACTCGACGGGACCACTAATACTGGCCACCCCAGGGTCGATCAGAACATAGCAGAGCAGTATTGAGAGTA
>NW_017062977.1:0-241 GCF_001483705.2 Eufriesea mexicana | reverse complement strand
TTTTGGTTATAAATATCACTCCACTTCCCTTCCCATGACTTCATCACATAGTACCTGCATACCACAATTGCCAGTGAATTTTTAGAATAATTTGCGTTTCGTGGAATTTACGACTTCTTATTCACGTATTTTCGAAAGTTGTGGCAACTGCGTCATCAATACCACAGTCAAATCCAATTTTATGAATGCTTGCTTAATTTATCAGCGATCTAACATGGTTTGCTGATATCATAGTGAAATG
>NW_017062976.1:0-241 GCF_001483705.2 Eufriesea mexicana | reverse complement strand
TAGCAGTGTACATCACAAAGGACAAAAAACTCTGACAAATCCTTCATAACCTAGCCTAACGAAGCGTAACCCGACACAACCTAGCGGTCGGAGAACACAAATACTGGCCATCCCAGTGACAGGCAGTACATATTAGTGCACATTAGAGCAGAGAAGTCCACCGAATAGCAGCGTATGTCACAAAAGTCTAAGCTACTCTCTCCTAGCATAACCAGACGTTTCATAAGCAAACGTAGCCTAT
>NW_017062975.1:0-241 GCF_001483705.2 Eufriesea mexicana | reverse complement strand
TAAGTAGGATAGATTCTATTCGCGTGCTGTAGGCATTGGAATGCAATAGAGTCTACCTGGAAATATCAATTTCATTGACATCTTCGTCTAATTTCGTTCCCTGCTAACTTCCTTGTATAGGTAAGGAGGAAAGATACTATTGGCGTGCCTAGAGTCTTTGCGATGCTAGAAAATCTGTCTGGACAGTTCAATACTATTGACAGTTTCGACTATTATCGTGGTGAGCTATCTTTCTTGCCTA
>NW_017062974.1:0-241 GCF_001483705.2 Eufriesea mexicana | reverse complement strand
GGCGGGGGCGCTGCGTCGCCTGCTACCCAACCTGGGTAGGCCAGACGGGAGTCTGCGCCGACTTTACACGCGAGTCGTTCGCTCGGTAGCACTTTACGGGGCTCCGATCTGGGTTAACGACCTGGTCGCTAGTCCGCGCAGTTTGGCGATTCTCCGGCGATTCGCTCGCACGATGGCCATCAGGGTCGTGCGCGGTTACCGCCCGATATCCCGCGAGGCGCCGATGGTCCTGGCGGGTGTT
>NW_017062973.1:0-241 GCF_001483705.2 Eufriesea mexicana | reverse complement strand
TGGTTTTGGGGAGGACAGGAATAGTGGTTTCGGCATGATAATTTTAGTTAGGTTACGTTCATTCTTGTTATGAATGGCCAAGTTATGAAAGGATAGCTTTAACTTATGCGCCATGCACTACTATTCGCTGGATTTCTTAGATCTACTGTGTTCTAATATGTCGTGCTTGCCTCTGTGGAGGCCAGCAATAATATTCGTAGTACGCTTGGTTGAGATATGTTACGTTTGGCTTGGCCAGGTT
>NW_017062972.1:0-241 GCF_001483705.2 Eufriesea mexicana | reverse complement strand
CTCCCGAGGGTCGAGCGAAGTATAACAATGCAGAGCGAGGAAATCCCACGACCAGCTGTGTTTAGCGCAAAAGCCAAAGAAACCCAAACCAGACCTTGCTAGCCTATCCCAACGTAATGTAACCTATATCAAACCAACGTGCCGAAACTTCCATTACTAGACGCCACAGTGCAAAGCAGAAAACATTACATCACAGTAGAGCGCAGAAATCCACAGACTAGCACCGTATGGCACAAAAGTC
>NW_017062971.1:0-241 GCF_001483705.2 Eufriesea mexicana | reverse complement strand
CTTTCTTGCATAAATATGGAGTAAAGATTCTATTGGCGTGCCATTACCATTGCAACGCTATAGGATGTTCCTGGAAAATTCAATTTTATTGACATTTTCAACTACTATCGTGGTGATCAAGCTTTATCGCATAAATAAGGAGGGTAGACTCTACTGGCGTGCTATAGCCGTTGCATAACTAGATCATCAAGCTGGAAAATTCAATTTTATTGACATTTCCGAATGATATTGTGGTGAGCTA
>NW_017062970.1:0-241 GCF_001483705.2 Eufriesea mexicana | reverse complement strand
ATATCGTGGTGAGCAAACTTTCTTGCGTAAATAAGGAGGAAAGGTTCTATTGGCGTGCTATAGGCATTGCAAAGCTGCAGAAGGTTCCTGGAAAATTCAATTTTATTGACATTTTCGTCTCATATCGTGGTGAGCCATCTTTATTTTTTAAATACGGAGGAAAGATTCAATTGGCGTGCTATACCCGTCGCGATGCTATAGAATATGGCTGGAAAGTTCAATTTTGATGACATTTTCTACT
>NW_017062969.1:0-241 GCF_001483705.2 Eufriesea mexicana | reverse complement strand
ACCATACTTAACCAACCGTACCATAAGCAAGCGTAGCCTAACTCTATCTAACGTACCAAGACTGCAATTGCCGGCCTCCGTAGTGCCAAGCAGGATATGCTAGGGCACGGTAGAGCTCATAAATCAACAGAATTGTTGTTCATATCGTAAAAGTCCAAGACATCCTGCATTGATTTAGGTGATATATACAGGCGTCCGCTGGATTTCGGCGCTCTACATTGCTCCACTGTACTCTGCTCGT
>NW_017062968.1:0-241 GCF_001483705.2 Eufriesea mexicana | reverse complement strand
GTCTCTGGAGGACCAACAATAGCGGTCTCGGAACGTTAGCTTGTGTTGTGCTACGTTTGGTCACGATATGCTGGTTTGGGTTATGTCTGGATAGCTTTGTCTTTCGTATTATACGCTGTCACTGGGTGAAATTCTGCGCCATTCTGTGCACTAATATACTCTGTCCGTTTCCGGGTATGCCAGCAATAGTGTTCGCGCGACGTCATTTTGAGTTATGTTACGTTCGGCTATGTCGCGAATT
>NW_017062967.1:0-241 GCF_001483705.2 Eufriesea mexicana | reverse complement strand
TAATTATTAATTTGGAATCTATAGTAATAAATAGGAATTGGTAATCCTTGTGGAATTTAAAAAATAACGTTGTGGAGGATTAAAGATAATGTTATATTTAACAGCTACATTCTTGGTTTAGGTCCTGGATGAGTTGTCAATTTTGCAAGTGGTACATGTCGTAATTGACAGTCCTTTCGAACAGGATTTTATTTTAATTTTCGGAATTTATGATGTCAGATAGTCGTTGTAACCTAATTGA
>NW_017062966.1:0-241 GCF_001483705.2 Eufriesea mexicana | reverse complement strand
CATGATATTAGTCGAAAATGTCAACAAAATTGTATTTTGCAGCCACAATCTATATCATTGCAAGGGCTATAGCTCTCAAAAAGCATCTTTCCTCCTTACTTACGCAAGGAATTTAGCTCACCACGACATTGGTCGAAAATGTCAATAAAATTGTATTTTCCAGGGCGATTCTATAGCCTTGCAATGCCTATAGCACACCAATAGAGTCGTTCCTCCTTATTAGTGCAAGAAAGTTAGCTCA
>NW_017062965.1:0-241 GCF_001483705.2 Eufriesea mexicana | reverse complement strand
GTGCTATACACTGCGATTCTGCTGATTTCAGTCCCCTACTGTGAACTGACATGTTCTGCTCCACGCTGCAGAGGCCAGCAATAGTTGCCGTCGTACGTTTGGCTGAGTTATGTTGCGTTCGATTATGATAAGGTTTGATATATTTGGTTGGGATTGTTTTGACTTTTTTGCTATAAACTGTCATTCGGTGTACTTCGACGCTCTACTGTGCTCTAGTATGTTCCGCTTGGCTCTGGGGTGG
>NW_017062964.1:0-241 GCF_001483705.2 Eufriesea mexicana | reverse complement strand
CATAAAAGTCGAAGCGGTCCTGTCCTAACCTAACCAATCGTGACACTACCAAGCATACCATAACAAATCCTATCGTGTCATGACCACAATTTCCGGCTTCCCCAGAGTCGATCATGGCATAGTACAGCGCAGTAGAGCACAGAAAGCTGGCAAATAGCAATGTATAGCACAGAAGTAGAAGATGCCCTGACCTAACCAGACCAAACCTAACGTAACCAAACCTGATCTAACTGAACCTAAG
>NW_017062963.1:0-241 GCF_001483705.2 Eufriesea mexicana | reverse complement strand
GTTTGGTTATGCTACATTTGGTTAGGTTAGGAAATGGTAGATCCGACTTCTGTGCAATACACTGCTGTGCGGTGGACTTCTCCGATCAACTGTGTTATAATATGCTCTGCTTGGCTCTGTGGAGTCAAGCAATAGCGGTCTCAGCACGTTTGATTTTTCTATGCTACGTTTGGCTGGATCATGTTACTTTGGCATAGGTTTGCAGAGCTTTGACTTTCGTGGTATACACAGCTGTTCTGTG
>NW_017062962.1:0-241 GCF_001483705.2 Eufriesea mexicana | reverse complement strand
TCAAAAAGCATCTTTCCTCCTTACTTATGCAAGGAAGTAAGCTCACCACGATATTAGTTGAAAATGTCAATAACATTGAATTTTCCTTCAGATTCTAAAGCATTGCAATGGCTATAGCTCGCCAATAAAATCTCTCCTTTTTATTTATGCAAGCAAGTTAACACACCACAGTATTAGCCGAAAATGTCAACAAAATTGAACTTTCCAGACAGATTCTATAGCATTGCGACGGCTATAGCAC
>NW_017062961.1:0-241 GCF_001483705.2 Eufriesea mexicana | reverse complement strand
ACTATTCCCTAAACGCGTGTCCCTGTGCAATCGTCTTCCGACACAATTTCAACCCTCAGAGACTTAAGTCCTTTGTCATCTTCTCGCGTTAAAAGTTTAGTAAACGTATCATCTTCGACAACGAAGGCGTATTTTTCAGCAGCCTATCTAAATATTTCCTATACGCGTGTCATCGTGAAATAATGTCCACTTTAGAAAGTCCATTTCGATATCGCCTTCGTCGACCACGTAAAGGACGTTT
>NW_017062960.1:0-241 GCF_001483705.2 Eufriesea mexicana | reverse complement strand
CCCTTCCGGATTCTATAGCTTTGCAATGCCCAGAGCACGCCAACAGAATCTTTTCTCCTTATTAATGCAAGAAAGATAGCCCACCACGATATTAGTCGGTAATGTCAATAAAATTGTATTTCCCATTTTGATTCTATAGCTTTGCAATGCCCAGAGCACGCCAACAGAATCTTTTCTTCGTATTTATGAAAGAAAGTTAACTCACCACGATATTCGACTAAATGTCAATAAAATTGTATTT
>NW_017062959.1:0-241 GCF_001483705.2 Eufriesea mexicana | reverse complement strand
AAGGCTCTGTGGAGATCAGCAATAGACGTCTCGTCGCGTAAGGTGAAGTTAGGTTACGTCGGGCGACGCTACGTGTGGTTATGATAGGACAGACTATCTCTGACTTTTGTGCTGCACACTGCCATACCGCGGCTTTCTGCGCTCTACTGCGCTATAGTATTTTCTGCTTGGCCAGGAGGACGCCAGCAACAGTGGTCTCGCCGCGTTAGGGTGATAAATGTTACGTTCGGTTTTTTAGGTA
>NW_017062958.1:0-241 GCF_001483705.2 Eufriesea mexicana | reverse complement strand
AAGGAAGTTAGCTCACCACGATATTAGTCGAAAATGTCAACAAAATTTTATTTTCCAGCCTCATTCTACATCATTGCGATGGCTACAGCACACAAAAAGCATCTTTCCTCCTTACTTAAGCAAGGAAGATAGCTCACCACTATATTAGTCGAAAATGTCAATAAAATTGTACTTTCCTACCATATTCTAAAGCATTGCAATGGCTACAGATGGCCAATAGAATCTTTCCTCCGTATTTATA
>NW_017062957.1:0-241 GCF_001483705.2 Eufriesea mexicana | reverse complement strand
GTATAGTATGGTAATTGCTATGGACACTTGGAATTGACAGCACAGGGCATAGTACATCCAACATCGTAGCGCTGTAGCCGCTGCATTGTTCAGGTCAATGATGACTTAGGTTCTACAGCAGTACAATAATGATATCGAAGCTATCCATTATCCCTCGAGATATTAGCAATCGACAACGCAGTTCAGAGTACGGCCATCATCACATTACCCTACCCGTTGGATTAGTTTGTTCATCGCTGAC
>NW_017062956.1:0-241 GCF_001483705.2 Eufriesea mexicana | reverse complement strand
TACATACATTCATACATTCATACATCGATACATCCATCCATCCATACACGCATCAATCCATACATGCACACATGCATCCATCCATACAACCATATATACATCCATTCGTACATGCATACTTACATACATCCATCCATCCATACATACATCCGTCCATACATCCATCCACCCATACTTCCATCCGTTCTTACACCCATCGTACTATATATCCATGCACCCGCACATACACTCAGCCACACAT
>NW_017062955.1:0-241 GCF_001483705.2 Eufriesea mexicana | reverse complement strand
ACATCGCTTCCGCGACGCCTGGCGAAGTTAGTTACATTAAGCACATTTCCATAATGCTCAATCTTCGTGAGGTGTGAGTAATGGAATCCTTGACGCTTCGCGGGAATGACGTAATTTCTATTACATCGGAGGGACGAGTCAGACTGTAATTAATGTCATCGTGCCTCTCCTTTGTTTCAATTGACGAGAGCGCTTTCCGAGACGCTATCACTACGTTTAGTGCAATTTCGGTGGGCCGAAT
>NW_017062954.1:0-241 GCF_001483705.2 Eufriesea mexicana | reverse complement strand
GTACGAATGTACGGATGATACGGAGCTATGAATGTATGGATGTATATATGTATGGATGTATGGGTGGATGGACGAACGAATGGATGGATGTATGGATTGATAGATGTATGGATGTATATATGGATCGATGTATGGACTTATGTATGGCTGGATGGATGTATGGATGGATGGATTTATGGATGTGTGGATGTGGGGATGTATGTATGTATGTATGTGTGGATGTATCTAAGGATGAATGTAT
>NW_017062953.1:0-241 GCF_001483705.2 Eufriesea mexicana | reverse complement strand
AGATATCCGAACCTAACCCAAACTAACGTAATCCAACCTATCGTGGCATAGCTCATACCAACGTGCCGAGACCACAATTGCCGGCCTCCCTGGAGCCAAGCAGAAATTATTAAACAGTTGATCGCAGAAATCCACCGTATACTATTGTATAGCACAGAGGTCATCGCTATCCTAACCGAACCCAAGATAACACAACCTAACCCGACGTAGGCAGGTTCATCATTAAGAGCCGCGACCACTA
>NW_017062952.1:0-241 GCF_001483705.2 Eufriesea mexicana | reverse complement strand
GAAGTTATCCTGATCTAACCTGACCTAACCGAACCTAGCCAGACGCAGCGTAACTAAGCATTGAGTGCCCCGACCATTATTGCTCGCCTCCACTGAGTCAAGCGGAGTACAGTAGACACACGTTGGGCGCAGTTATTCACCGAATAGCAGTGTATAGCACATATCTGGAAGATATCCCAACCTTACCTGACCTAACCTATCCTGACCAAACGTTGCATAACTCAACACATCTTTCCGCAAA
>NW_017062951.1:0-241 GCF_001483705.2 Eufriesea mexicana | reverse complement strand
ATGTTGCGTATGGTTAGGGCTGATTTGGTTATGTCAGGAATGGACAGCTTTGACTTTTGTGCTGTACACTGCTATACCTTGGTATTCTGCGCACTGCAGCGATCTAGTGTGCTCAGGTTGTCACTGAGAAGACCAGAAATAGTAGCCTCTGCACGTTGTGATGAAACAGGTTAGGTTGGGTTAGGTTAGTTTGGGGGATGTTTGGCGAGGATAGCTTTTACTTTCGTGCTAGACTCATCTA
>NW_017062950.1:0-241 GCF_001483705.2 Eufriesea mexicana | reverse complement strand
CTATACACTGCAGTGCCGTCAATCTCTACGCTCAACTGTTCTCTAATATGCTCCGCGAGTCTCTGGGGTGGCCAGCAACTGTGGTCTCGGCACGTTAGGTTGAGTTATGTTAGCCTTGGTTAATTTTGGTTAGTCTGGGATATGTTTGGATAGCTCTGACTATTCTGCCATACATTGACAATCTATTCAGTTTTGCTCTCTACGCTCCTCCAATATGTTCTGCTTGGCGATATGGAGTTCA
>NW_017062949.1:0-241 GCF_001483705.2 Eufriesea mexicana | reverse complement strand
CTAGGAAGACATCGCCTAGATCCAAGGACAACAGCCACAGATGGGGATGTTTAGACACCAAGCGACTGGACCGGAGCTCAACCGAAGAGGCTACCGATATATGAGGGGGGTACGCCCTGTAAAACAGCGGGGGATGCGTTTTTGAGACACAGCCTACCAGCGTACATAGGAAATAGAACACCATGCTGCAAAGCGACTATTTATTGACACTTTGTTGACTGGCAATTCTACACAGAAACTA
>NW_017062948.1:0-241 GCF_001483705.2 Eufriesea mexicana | reverse complement strand
CTTGCATAAATAAGGAGGAAAGGTTCTATTGGCGTACTATAGCCATTGCAGTGCTATAGAATCCGGCTGGACAGTCCAATTTTATTGACAGTTTCAGCTAATATCATGATGAGCTATCTTTCTTGCATAAATAAGGAGGGTAGATGTTATTGGAGCGCTATAGCCATTGTATTTCTACAGTATCTGGATGGAAAATTCAATTTTATTCACATTTTCGCATAATATGGTGGTGAGCTCACTT
>NW_017062947.1:0-241 GCF_001483705.2 Eufriesea mexicana | reverse complement strand
TCCGTGTGTAGGCCAGCAATAGTGATCGCTGCACGTTACGTTGAGTTAGGCTACGTTAGGTTAAGTTAAGTTAGGTCAGGTTTTGTAAGGATGGGGGAGGCCCGTATCTACGGACACCACCACTGGGGCGGCGGCGGTGCTTCCGAAGAAGGGGCCGTTTAGTTGGGGCGAATAGTAAGACCATCCGTGATGACCGCCTGACTAGCTCGGCTGAAGAAGCTGAGCAGCCGGCGGCACCGGA
>NW_017062946.1:0-241 GCF_001483705.2 Eufriesea mexicana | reverse complement strand
GTAAGTAGATGGCTGTACTTGCCATTGGGCTGAAGGCGTTCGGCCATCTGTTCACCAAGCTATTAGAGGTTTCATATTTTGAATAGGCTTATTCTCTGGCAAGTAGATGGCTGTACTTGCCTTTGGATTGATGGCGCTAGGAGATCTATTCACCAAGCTACAACAGATTATAGACCTAGAATAGGCCAATTCTCTGGCAAGTAGATGGCTGTACTTGCCATTGGATTGAAGGCGTTAGGCG
>NW_017062945.1:0-241 GCF_001483705.2 Eufriesea mexicana | reverse complement strand
GTTTGGTTTGGTTTGGCTTGGCTAGGATAGCTTTGACTTTTGAGCTCTACACTGCTATTCGGATTACTCCTGCATTCTACATTGCTCTGCTATACTCTGCTCAGCCCTCGCGAGGCCAGCGTTACGTCTGCTTATGTTACGTTTGGTTAGGTTAGTTTGGGGTAGCTTTCACTTTTGCGCAGTAAACTGCTTTTCTGTGGATTTCTGCGAACTTATGTGATCAAATATACACTGCTTGGCG
>NW_017062944.1:0-241 GCF_001483705.2 Eufriesea mexicana | reverse complement strand
CTACTAGCGTGCTGTAGACATTGCAGTGCTATAGAATGGTCCTGGAAAATTCAATTTTATTGTAATTTTCGACTAATATCGTGGTGAGGTAACCTTCTTGCATAAACAATGTGAAAAGAATCTATTGGCGTGCTATAGCCATTTCAATCCGATAGAATCGGGCCGGAAAATTCAATTCTATTCACATTTTCGAATAATATTGTGGTGCTCTACCTTTCTTGCATAAATAAGGAGGAAATAT
>NW_017062943.1:0-241 GCF_001483705.2 Eufriesea mexicana | reverse complement strand
TAAACGAACGTAACCTTACACATCGTGACGTGCAGAGTCCACCGTTGCTGGCATTCGCAGAGCCAAGGTGAAAATAATAAAGCACTTTGAGGAGCAAATATCCACCTAATAGCATAATGTTGCACTAATGTCAACGCAATCCACTCCTAGCCCAACCAATCGTAACATAACGAAACGTAACATAACTCAACGTAACATACGGCGACCACTATAGCTGGCCTCCCCAGAGCCAAGCAGAACA
>NW_017062942.1:0-241 GCF_001483705.2 Eufriesea mexicana | reverse complement strand
AGAGTTCAATTCTATTGACATTTTCGAATAATATTGATGTGAGCTGTCTTTTCTGCGTAAACAGCGAGGAAAGGTTCTACTGGTTTGCAATACCCACAGCATTGCAATAGAATCTGACTGAAAAGATCTATTTTGTTAACAATTTCGAATAATATCGTGGTGAGCAAGATATTCTACGTAAATATGGAGGAAAGATACTATTCGTTTGCTATAGCTATTGCATTGCGATATAATCTGACTG
>NW_017062941.1:0-241 GCF_001483705.2 Eufriesea mexicana | reverse complement strand
ACTTTCTTGCATAAATAAGGAGGAAAGATCCTATTGGCGTGCTATTGCTATTGCAACGCTATAGAATCCGTATGGCAAATACAATTTTATTAACATTTTCTACTAATATCGTGGTGACCTAACTTCCTTGCATAACAAAGGGGGAAAGAGACTTTTGGCATGCTATAGCCTTTGCAACGCTATAGAATTAGGCTGGAAAGTTCAATTATATTGATAGTTTCGACTAATATCGTTGGGAGCT
>NW_017062940.1:0-241 GCF_001483705.2 Eufriesea mexicana | reverse complement strand
GTGTCAGGCGGAATGTGTGCCGGCTGCCGCTGCGCCCCAATGCATCCAACACGGGGAGCACAGACTCGATCACCCGGTGCCGCCGGCTACTCGGCTTCCTTAGCCGAGCTCGCCAGGTGGCCATCAAAGACTCTCGAACCCTTCGCCTCAACGAAACGGACCCCTCTTCAGCAGCACAGCCGCCGCCAGCGTGTAGGAGACCGTAGATACGGACCTCCACCACCGCTTGCAGTTCGAATGG
>NW_017062939.1:0-241 GCF_001483705.2 Eufriesea mexicana | reverse complement strand
GGGGTGCAGTGCACTGGAGGTCGGCTGAAATCGCGCACCTCCGGGAGCAATGCGTGATCGCCCAGCGCCAGTACACTCGGGCGCGTCGTCGAAGTCGCACGGTGTCCGCCGAGGAAATCGCGCGTCTCTATCGCGAGTACCGGTCTGCGGTGGGCGATCTCCGGAGGGAGATTCGCATAGCCAAATCTCTGCAATGGGACGAACTACTCTCGACGCTCGAAAGCGATCCGTGGGGACGCCC
>NW_017062938.1:0-241 GCF_001483705.2 Eufriesea mexicana | reverse complement strand
AAGTTAGCACACAAAGATATTAAAAGAAAGTGTTAATAAAATATGATTTTCCAGCCAGATTATGTAGCACAGCAATGGCCAAAGCTCGCGAATAGAAGCTTTCCTCCTTATATATGCAAGAAAGTTAGCTCACCCTGATATTAGTCAAAAATGTAAATTAAATTTAATTTGCAGCCACATTATATGTCATTGCAATGGCTATAGCACGCCAATAGAATCCTTCCTCCTTATTTATGCAAGA
>NW_017062937.1:0-241 GCF_001483705.2 Eufriesea mexicana | reverse complement strand
CATACATACATCCATTCATACATCCATACATAAACCCATACATACTTCCATACAAACGTACATCCATCCATATATCCATCCATCCATACATAAACCCATCCATAAATAAATCCATCCAAAGATACATTCATCCATCCATACGTCCATCCATTCATCCATCCATCCATAAATGCATCCGCCCATACATACTTCCATCCATACATCCATCCATCCATACATCCATACATACATCCATACATCC
>NW_017062936.1:0-241 GCF_001483705.2 Eufriesea mexicana | reverse complement strand
CGTCCACCTTTCTACACATCCATCCATCCATACATCCACCCATCCAAACATACATCGAACCATTCATCGATCGATCGATACAAGCACCCATCCATGCATCCACCGATCCATACATCTATCCATCCATACATCCATACATACATCCTTCCATACATCCACACATCCGTTCATCCATACGTCCACACATTCATGCATCCATAAATTCGTCCAACCATACAACCTTACATCCATACATACATAC
>NW_017062935.1:0-241 GCF_001483705.2 Eufriesea mexicana | reverse complement strand
CGGGAAGTTTCAATTTTACTTACATTTACGACTACTATCGAGGTGATCTAACTTTCTTGCATAAATAAGTGTGAAATATGCTATTGGTGTGCAATAACCTCGGCAATGCCATAGCATCTACATGGAATATTCATTTTTATTAACATTTTCGATTAATATCGTGGTGACCTAACTTCCATGCATATAAGAGGAGGAAAGATTCTACTGGCGTGCTATAGTCATTGTGATGCTGTATAATCTG
>NW_017062934.1:0-241 GCF_001483705.2 Eufriesea mexicana | reverse complement strand
CCATGATCGGTTTGTTGCTCTGCAATTGGGCAATCGTTTCAGTTATGGGCAACCTTCCACGGTGTTTTGGTATTACGATGTTCCTCGCGTGATTCGTGGAAAAGTCTCATAAGAATTCGCGCTTCTTTGATCGTACCAAATTACAATGAAATATCGTATGATATTTGCATAACATTCCATATGGTAAAATTTAAATTGAAAAAGAAAAAAAAATGGAAATTGAAATATAAAATTACGTAAA
>NW_017062933.1:0-241 GCF_001483705.2 Eufriesea mexicana | reverse complement strand
TTCCCTGCGGAGGACAGCAACAACGGTTGCGGCAAGTTAACTTGGGATAGTTTTCGTTTGGTTACGTTGCGGTTGATCAGGGTAGGAGGGGATGGCATAGATTTTATTGCCATAGTCTACTATTAGGTGGATTTCTGCACGCTACACAACTGTAATTTTTTCAGCTTGTCTCTGGGAAGGCCAGCAATAGTGGTCTCGGCATGTTATGTTGTGTCGGGTTACGTTCGGATAGGTTGTGTTA
>NW_017062932.1:0-241 GCF_001483705.2 Eufriesea mexicana | reverse complement strand
TTATGTTAGGTTAGGAAAAGTTTGGGTAGGTTTGGTTTGGTTATGTTAGGTTTGCTAAAGCTTTGGTAGGTTTGGCTGGGATAGGTTTTACAATGTTAGGATAGGTTAGGTCATGACAGGTCAGGCCAGTTCAGGTAAGGGCAGGTCAGGACATTCCGGGTCGAGCCAGGTTAGGTCGGGTCAGGTCAGGTGAAGTCAGGTAAGGTCAGGTCAGGAGAGGACATGTTCGGTCAGGTCAGGC
>NW_017062931.1:0-241 GCF_001483705.2 Eufriesea mexicana | reverse complement strand
ACGTAACCTGACTCAACCTATCGTGCTACGACCGCTATTGCTGGTCTCCCCAGAACCGAGCAGTGTATACTAGTGTAATGAAGGGCGCAGAAGTCCTCCGAATTGCAGTGTGTAGCACAAATGGTAAAGTCATCCTATGCTAACCTAATCAATCGTTGTATAACAAACGTAACCCAACCGAAAGTGCCTACACCATTATTGCTCAACTCTCCAGAGCCAAGCAGAATATGCTGGAGCATAA
>NW_017062930.1:0-241 GCF_001483705.2 Eufriesea mexicana | reverse complement strand
GGTCGTGGCGCGTGAGTTTGTGTTAGGTTGCGTTCGGTTAGGTTAGGTTAGGTTATGTTTGCTCAGGATACCTTCGACTTTCCTGATTTGCACTCTTATCCTGAGGAATCCTGTGATCTACTGTGCTGCACAACGTTCTGCCTGGCGCTGTGGAGGCAAGCAGCAGTTGCCGCGGCACATTGAAACGAGCAATGTTACGTTAGGTTAGGTTAGGCTTGGTCATTTTATGTTAGCGTATCTT
>NW_017062929.1:0-241 GCF_001483705.2 Eufriesea mexicana | reverse complement strand
GGGGCAGCAGTGGCGGTCTCTGCACGTTCGGTTGTGTTAGGTTATGTTTTATTATGTTCTGTTGGTTAGTGTCAGGTATGGGTTGCTCTGACTTTCCTGATATGCAGTTCGATTATATGAATTTGTGCGTTCTACTTACCGCTAATGTGTTCTGCTTAGCTCTGTGGAGGCTGGAAACAGCGGTCGCGGCAGGTTAGGTAGCCTCACGTTACGTTTGGTTATGACACGTTTGGTTTGGTTA
>NW_017062928.1:0-241 GCF_001483705.2 Eufriesea mexicana | reverse complement strand
CGTAGAAAGCTCAACCTAACATGCCGCGACCGCTACCCCTGGCGAACCAAGAGACAAGCTGAATATGATAGAGCACAGTAGAGCATAGGAGTCCGCAGAATATCTATGTTGGGCACTAAAGACAAAGCTGTCCTATCCAAACACAAGCAAGTACAACCTAACCGAACGTAACCTAACCCTTCTTAACGTGCCGCGGCCACAGTTTGTGGCACGCCCAGAGCAAAGCAGAGCATATTAGGTC
>NW_017062927.1:0-241 GCF_001483705.2 Eufriesea mexicana | reverse complement strand
GCTCTACTGTGCTCTAGTATATTCTGCTTCGCTCTGTGGAGGCCAGCAATAGTGGTTTCAGCGAGTTTGCTTGGGAAATGTTGTGTACGTTCATGTCACGCTTGGCTAGGTTAGGGAACGACATCCTTGACTTTTGTGCTACACGCTGCAATACTGTGGACCTATTCGCTCTACGTTTCTCTCCTCCTCTCTGCTCGAACCTGGGATGGCGAGCAATAGAGGCCTTGGCACGTTACGTTGT
>NW_017062926.1:0-241 GCF_001483705.2 Eufriesea mexicana | reverse complement strand
TCTGCGGTTATTTTTTCAGTTCGCATATGCTCCAACTTAATTGTTTCGTCCCTTAGCACATCCAGAACAAAGTGATATCGAATATCAATATGCTTAGTCTTTTGATGGAACATCGTATTCTGTGCAAGAAGATTCGCTTCCCTATTATTGTTCAGAAGTGTTGTCTGGCTAAGCGTTTGTTCCCTTAAAAAAATTTGCAAATGAATTCTTTTCTTCTTTTACTTCTTTTAGCTTCTTTTAC
>NW_017062925.1:0-241 GCF_001483705.2 Eufriesea mexicana | reverse complement strand
GTAACCTAACTAAAGCTAGTCAAGCGTAACCTAACAAAGCCAAACGTGCCACGAATGCGCTTGTAGGCCTCTCCAGAATCAAGCAGATACTATTTGAGCAGTGCAGTGCACAGATATCGAGCGGAGAGCCGTGTATTGCACAAAAGCCCATGCTATCCCGACAAACCTGCCATAACGCAGTGAAACCATGCGTAACTTAACTCAAACTAGCGTGCCGAGACCTCCATTTCAGGACTCCCCA
>NW_017062924.1:0-241 GCF_001483705.2 Eufriesea mexicana | reverse complement strand
CATCCATACATCCGTACATTCATACATTCGTACATCCATAGTTCCAAACATCCATACATCCATAAATCCGTCCAACCATACAACCATCCTTCCATATATACAACCATACGCATTCCACACATCCATACATACACCCATACACACATACATACATACATCTATCCATACATCCATACATACATCCATAAACACACCCATACATACATCCATAGATATATCCATACATCCATCCATACATGCA
>NW_017062923.1:0-241 GCF_001483705.2 Eufriesea mexicana | reverse complement strand
GACCACGGCCGCGTCACCCTCGGTTAACACTAGATTTACGGAAACCCGTCAATTTGACGGAAGCGTTGCTCTAATTATACGATGGTAACAGATTTAGTTAACTTATATTAAGACTGTTAATATAATAAATTGTTTTTAAATTAAACTAATCGCTAAAAAAAAGGCACGTGGTTTCCTTTACCCAGGCTAAAGGATTGCCATGTGACGCTGTCAAGAGAGGACTCCAAGATTTCGAGAGTTT
>NW_017062922.1:0-241 GCF_001483705.2 Eufriesea mexicana | reverse complement strand
GACCTGACATGACATGACCTAACCTGACCTGGACTGGCCTGGACTGTCCTGACCTGACCTGACATGACTTGACCTGGCCGGACCTGACATGACCGGACCTGACCTGACGTGTCCTGACACTGTCTGGTCGTGTCTGACCTGACCTGACCTGACCCGACCTGACTTGACCTGACCTGGGCTGACATTGCCTGGCCTGGCCTGGCCTGCCGTGGCCTGACATTGCCTGGCCTGGCTTTACCTG
>NW_017062921.1:0-241 GCF_001483705.2 Eufriesea mexicana | reverse complement strand
CAAACGTAACAATAACAAGCATAACCTAACTCAACCTAACGTGCAGCGAGCGCCGTTGGTGGCTTCCCCAGAGTCACGCAGAAAACATCAGTGGAGAGTGGACCACAGAAATCCACGGAATCGCAGAATACATCAAAACAGTCGGAGCTACTCGAACCTAATCCAAATTATCGGAGCGTAGCCAAACATAGCCTAACTCGTCCTCACGTGTGGAGACTACTACTGCAGCCCTTCCATGAGC
>NW_017062920.1:0-241 GCF_001483705.2 Eufriesea mexicana | reverse complement strand
CTAACCAAACCAAACGTTACCCAACCGAACCTAACGTGCCGAGACGACCACTGCTGGAATCCGCAGAGCCAAGCAGAGCATATCAGTGCACAGTGGAATGCAGAAGTCTACCGAATGTTGGTGTATAGCACACGAGTCAAATTTACCCGTATCTTACCTAACCGAACTTAACATAACCCTACGTAACCTGACAAAACCAGACGTGCCCAGACCGCTATTGCTGAACTCCCCATGGACAAGC
>NW_017062919.1:0-241 GCF_001483705.2 Eufriesea mexicana | reverse complement strand
AAGATTAAAATGTCTGTAACAAAATATTTTATAACAAAGAATAATTCTACCAGGGCTAAATTCAGCAAACATATATGATTTGTACTTTACTTCTGCTGTTTGAGTTTCTGAACTGTCTTTTACTTTTTCACATTCTTGTACTATTATTCTTGGTATAATATCAGAAAATGGATAGTTCAATATTATAGTTTTTATGAATCTTGGAGGATAAAGTGGTCTATCATTCTACAAAAAAGGGGAA
>NW_017062918.1:0-241 GCF_001483705.2 Eufriesea mexicana | reverse complement strand
TTTCTATAAACTTCGCGTATGTACGTTCTTCGTTGTTTGACACTAACCGGTCAAATTGACAGGAAATTGAAAAGGTGGTAGAATATTGTTGGAACCCGGATTTCTGTATACAATACGGGTTCTAGCAACAAGGCTAGGTCGGAGAGGAAAAAATCTGGCATTTCGCAAATTTTGTAGCTACTTATATTGTTGGAACCCGGATTTCGATATACAATACGGGTTCTAGCAACAAGGCTACGTT
>NW_017062917.1:0-241 GCF_001483705.2 Eufriesea mexicana | reverse complement strand
ACATTGGTTGAAGGCGTTAGGCGACCTATTCACCAAGCTACAACAGACTATATACTTTGAATAGACCTATTCTATGGCAAGTAGAATGGTGTACTTGCGATTGGATTTTATGCGTTAGGCGATCCATTCACCAAGCTATAACAGATTATTGATTTTGAAAAGACCTTTTCTCTGGAATGTAGATGGCTGTACTTGCCATTAGATTGAAGGCGTTAGGCGATCAATTCACCAAGCTATAACA
>NW_017062916.1:0-241 GCF_001483705.2 Eufriesea mexicana | reverse complement strand
CCAAACGAAATGTAGTTCAGACTAACGTGCAGAGAACACTGTTGCTGGCCTCCGCAGAGCCAAACAGAACACATTAGTGGAGACTAGAACGCTGATATCCAGATAAACGCAGTGCATATCAAAAGAGGCAGAGCTACCCATACCTCACCAAAACAAACAGAACATAGGCAAACACAGATTAACTCTACCTATCGAACCGATACCGCAATTGCAGCCCTCCAGAGAGCCAAGCAGTACATAC
>NW_017062915.1:0-241 GCF_001483705.2 Eufriesea mexicana | reverse complement strand
AATGTAATTGTGTGGAATTGAAAATACATGTTAATTCTATATTCTCAGATCCTAGAATTTTTTTCTATTCTATTTTTTTCAATTATTTGCTCCAATTATGTTTAATATAACTGCCGTTAATTTACAATTTCGAATACCACCCGTCTTTTCTACTACATATTATCATTTTTGTTATACATGTTTCATGTTTTATCAAATAAAATATTTATGTACAATTGGTCAATTTACAAAGGAATGAAAT
>NW_017062914.1:0-241 GCF_001483705.2 Eufriesea mexicana | reverse complement strand
GATTTTGAATAGACCTATTCTCTGGCAAGTAGATGGCTGTAATTGCCAATGGATTCAAGGCGTTAGGCGATCTAATCACGAGGAAATGACAGCTTATATATTTTGAACAGACTTCTTCTCTGGCAATTAGATGGCTGTACTTGCCTTTGGATTGAAGTCATTAGGCGATCTATTCACGAAGCTACAACAGAATATAAATTTTGAATATACCTATTTTCTGGCAAGTAGATGTCTGTACTTG
>NW_017062913.1:0-241 GCF_001483705.2 Eufriesea mexicana | reverse complement strand
GAAGGATGGATGTACGGATGGACGGATGTATGGGTGTATGGATGTATGGATGTACGGATGTGTTAGTGGATGAATGGTTGGGTGGATGGGCGGCAGAATGAATGAATGGATGGGTGGATGGGTGTATGGAGGGAGGGATGGATGGATGGATGGATGTATTTGTGTATGGATGGATGTATGGAACGATGAATGGATGGATGTATGTATAGGAGTTTGTATGGATGTAATGATGTATTGATGG
>NW_017062912.1:0-241 GCF_001483705.2 Eufriesea mexicana | reverse complement strand
CTGCTTGGCTCTGGGGTGGCCAGCAACACTTACCTCGGCACCATATGTTGAGTTAGGCTTCGTGCGGTTGGGTTAGGTTAGGACAGGTTGCGTTATGATATCTTCCCCATTTTGCTACACACTGCAATGCGGTGGATTACTGCTCTCTACTTTGCTCTTGTATATTCTGCTTGGCTCAGGGAGGCTTGCAATGGTGGTCTCGGCACGTTAGGATGCGTTAAGCTACGTTCCGTTATGTTAC
>NW_017062911.1:0-241 GCF_001483705.2 Eufriesea mexicana | reverse complement strand
TATCCGTATCTCAACTCTCCCTGCTCTTTCCTCGCAACCCTGTGATTCGAAGAAGTTCTTCATTTCGTCCTGCTTATGATAGGTTATTTAATGCTTCGCAATCTTAATTTTGTCACACCTGTGCGAGGTTACTCGTGTGTGTATATTGATATTTATCGATGCGTAATTTTTAAAAGAGACGGTGATGAAGGATTTATTGTAGTTTGAAATATCCTGACGAGCAAAGGAATTTTTATCCGAA
>NW_017062910.1:0-241 GCF_001483705.2 Eufriesea mexicana | reverse complement strand
TGCCATTACGAAACGTACCGTAGCTCAACATAACGTGCCGCGACCACTATTGCTGGTATCCCCTGGGCCCAGCAGAATATATTAGAGAACAACAGAGCGCAGAGATCGACTGAACAGCAGTGTACAGCACAAAAGTCAAAGCTATCCTACCCTAACCTAACCAATATCAACGTAACCAAGCATAACATAGCACAGCCTAACGTGCAGAGGCCACTATTGCTGGCCACCCTAGATCCAAGCA
>NW_017062909.1:0-241 GCF_001483705.2 Eufriesea mexicana | reverse complement strand
GGATAGAATAGCTCTGACTTTTTTGACATACACTGCTATTCGGTGGATTTCGGCGCACTACTCTGATCATGCGTACTCCGCTTTGCTCTGCAGATGCCGAAAATAGTGGCCGCGGTGTGCTAGGTTCACTTAAGTTACGTTGGGTTAGGTTAGCTATGTCTGGGTTAAGTGAGGATATCTTTGACTTCTGTGGCGTACACTGCAATGCGGTGGACTTCTGCGCCCTACTGTGCACTAGTAT
>NW_017062908.1:0-241 GCF_001483705.2 Eufriesea mexicana | reverse complement strand
CATTTGCGCTATAAATTGTTATTCGGTTGATCTCTGCCTTCTAGTCTGCTCTAGTATGTTCTGCTTGTCTCTGTGAGGGCAGCAATAGTTGTCTCGGCACATTATATTGAGATAAGCTACGATTTATTGTGTTACGTTAGGTCGGGTAAGGTTTGGATGTTTTTGGCCTTATGACCACACACTGCAATGCGGTGCATTTCTGCGCTCTACTGTGCTCTTGTATATTCTGCTTGGCTCTGGG
>NW_017062907.1:0-241 GCF_001483705.2 Eufriesea mexicana | reverse complement strand
TAGGTTACGGTTAACTATGCTATGTTTGTTACGTTTTGGCTACGTTAGGTTTGACTTTTGTGCCATACACTGCTGTTGTGTGGATTCCTGCGCCCACTGTAATCTAATATTCTATGCCTTGCTCTGTGGAGGCCAGAAGTAGTGACCACGGCGCGTTAGGTTGAGTTAGTTTACATTCGGTTATGTTGAGTTTGGTTAGGATGTGATAGGATATATTACACGTTTGGCCTATACTCTGATA
>NW_017062906.1:0-241 GCF_001483705.2 Eufriesea mexicana | reverse complement strand
CCCTCCCTTCTTTTTGTTCACTTAAGAATCCCATAAAGTTTTCTACATTTTATAATAAATTCAACCAAAAACAGTGGTTTTAATTAGACAATCAACATTCATTTCTTTATCTGGCAGACGACAAATATCCAAAGGTACGCCTTTACAATGCAGTTATAAAAGTTCATAAATTAATCACAGAAATTAAGTGATTTATTAATTTTTTTACAAGTGAAGTGGAGAGTGCATAGGAAATGAGAAA
>NW_017062905.1:0-241 GCF_001483705.2 Eufriesea mexicana | reverse complement strand
AACGTCAGAATAGATTTTCCCTACTGAAAAGGCTGACAGCACTCTCTGAACTTCGATGGAAGATGTTTCTTTTATAGTCAACAGCCGATTGTTATTTAAATCGAACATTCTGGGAGGTGCTGGATCGTTCTGCACTGATGTTAGGATCCGCTCCTGGCCGAATACCGGGTGGATATGATGTTGGAACCCGGATTTCAATATACAACACGGGTTCTAGCAACAAGGCTACGTTGGAAAAATA
>NW_017062904.1:0-241 GCF_001483705.2 Eufriesea mexicana | reverse complement strand
TCTTTGCAATTCTATAGAATCTGGCTGGAAAGTTCAATTTTATTGACAGTTTCGACTAATATCATGGTGAGCCATCTTTCTTGCATAAGTAAGGAGAAATGATACTTTTGGCGTGCTATAGCCATTGCAATGATACCGAATGTGGTTGGAAAATTCAATTTTAATAACATTTTGGACGAATATCGTGGTCAGATATCTTTCATGCATAAATAAGGAGGAAAGGTTTCGTTGGCGTGCTATA
>NW_017062903.1:0-241 GCF_001483705.2 Eufriesea mexicana | reverse complement strand
CGGCTTTTTTGCTGTTCATTGCAATGCGGTGGATTTCCGCGATCTACTGTACTCCAATACATTTTGATCGTCACTCTGGAGGCCAGTAATAGTGGTCTCGTGAAGTTGGGTTTAGATATGTTACGTTTGGATGTGTTGACTGTATATATTAAGATAGGATAGTTTTGACTTTTGCACAATACACTGCTATTCGGTGGATTTCTGCGCTCTAATGCACTCTAATATACTCCACTTGGCTCTG
>NW_017062902.1:0-241 GCF_001483705.2 Eufriesea mexicana | reverse complement strand
AGGGCACATTAGGGCGCAGGCATCTATCGAAAAGCAGTGTACTGCACAAAAGACAAAGTAGCCACTCCTAACGTAGCCAAATGTAACACAACAGCACAGTGCCTAACACAACCTGTCGCGACCGGACCGCTATTGTTGGCACCCACCAAGGAAAGCAGTATTAACCATAGCGCAGTAAAACGAAGAAATCCACCACGTTGCAGTGAATAGCAAAAACGCCGTACTTACGCTAGCATAACAT
>NW_017062901.1:0-241 GCF_001483705.2 Eufriesea mexicana | reverse complement strand
GCTGTCAAAATTGAGAGACGAGTCAACCATGTTATTTACCCCAAGAGAACCTAATTTAAATACCCGAGAAAACGTCACTTGTGCCCATTTTTCAATCGAACACCTGATTCCTATATTTTAATTTTCCTAAAATTAGACACCTACATATCTTTTCTTGGCAGAACTGTCATTTGTACCAAATTTTAGAATACATCGGATTTCGACGCCATTTTTCTCTCGAATATTCGATTGCTATATTTTA
>NW_017062900.1:0-241 GCF_001483705.2 Eufriesea mexicana | reverse complement strand
GTCAAGTCACTTCAGGCCAGGCTATGTCAGGCCAGGTAAGGTCAGGTCACTTCAGGCCAGGCCGTGTCAGGCCAGGTAAGGTCAGGACACTTCAGGCCAGGCCATGTCAGGCCAGGTTAGGTCAGGTCAATTCAGGTCATGTCAGGACAGGTCAGGTCAGGTCAGGTTAGGTTTGGTAAGGTTAGCTTACGATAGGTTAGGTTAGGGTAGGTGATGTTAGGGTAGGTTTGAGTAGGTTAGG
>NW_017062899.1:0-241 GCF_001483705.2 Eufriesea mexicana | reverse complement strand
GTCTGTACTTGCCATTGGATTGAAGGCGCTGGGCGACGTATTCACTAAGCTATAACAGATTATTGATTTTGAATAGACCTATTCTCTGGCGAGTAAATGGCTGCACTTGCCATTGGATTGAAGGCGCTATGCGATCTATTCACCAAGCGATAACAGGTAATGAATTTTGAATAGACCATTTATCTGGCATGAAGATGGCTGTGCTTGCCATTGGATTGAAGGCGTTATTCTTTCTATTCAC
>NW_017062898.1:0-241 GCF_001483705.2 Eufriesea mexicana | reverse complement strand
AACAGAACATACGCAAACATAGCCTGTCTCAACTTAACCTGCTGAGACCGCCATTTCTACCCTACCTTGAGCCAATCAGGACATACTAGAGCACAGTAGGTCGTAGATATCCACCGAAGAGCAGTGTACAGCGCAAAAGTTATAGCTATTCGCCCCTAACATGGCCTAACGTTACATTGGCGAACGTAACCTGACACAACATAACGTGCCAAGACCACTGTGCTGGCCTCCCCTGAGCCGG
>NW_017062897.1:0-241 GCF_001483705.2 Eufriesea mexicana | reverse complement strand
AATTTTATTGCCATTTTCTACTATTATCGTGGTGAGCTAACTTTCTTGCATAAATAATGAGAAAATATCCTGTTGGAGTGCTGTAGTCATTGTAATGCTGTAGAATCTGTCTGGGAGATGCAATTTTATTGACATTATTGACTACTATCGTGGTGACCTAACTTTCTTGCATATATACGGAGGAAAGGTTCTACTGGCGTAATATAGTCTTTGCATTCCTATAGAATCTGGATGGAAAATT
>NW_017062896.1:0-241 GCF_001483705.2 Eufriesea mexicana | reverse complement strand
CGCGCTATAGCCACTGTAATGCTATAGAATCAGTCTGGAACATTCACTTTTATCGACATTTTCTGCTGATATTGTGGTGAGATAAGCTCCATGCATGAATAAGGAAGAAAGATCCTCTTTGCGTGCTATAGCCATTGCAGTGCTATAGAAGCAGCCAGGAATATTCAATTTTATAGATATTTTCGGCTAATATCTTGGTGAGCTATCTGTCTTGTATAAATAAGGAGGAAAGAATCTATTG
>NW_017062895.1:0-241 GCF_001483705.2 Eufriesea mexicana | reverse complement strand
ACCATCGTTGCTGGCCACCCCAGCGAAGCAGAACATATCAGATCACATCAGGGCGCAGAAATCAACGGAACAACAGTTTACAGCACAGAGGTCAAAGGCATACTTAGCGAACTTAACCTAGCCAAACCTAACCAAACGTAACCTAACTATAACTAACGTGCCGCCGCCGCCATTGCTAGCCTCCACAGAGTCGCGCATAGCATAGTAGAGCAATGTAGAGCGCAGAAGTTCACCGAAGAGC
>NW_017062894.1:0-241 GCF_001483705.2 Eufriesea mexicana | reverse complement strand
GTAACCCAAAGCGTGCAGAACATAACCAAACATAGCATAACTCATCCTAATGAGCCGACACTGATAGTGCTGCCCTCCACAGGGCCAATCAGGTCTTACCTGTTCGTAGTATAGCGCAGGAATCCACTGGATAGTAGTGTACAGCACACAAATTATAGACACCATGTCCAAACTTAGGCAGAAAAAGCCTAACCGAACGAATCCAGACAGAACGTATAGTGCCGAGACACCCATTGCTGGC
>NW_017062893.1:0-241 GCF_001483705.2 Eufriesea mexicana | reverse complement strand
AGTAAAGATATCCCAAACTAACCTAAACACATTTAACCTAACCAAACGTAACCTATCGGAACCAAACGCACCGCGGCCACCATTTTTTGTATTCCCTGAGCAAAGCAGGGAGCATTAGAACACAGTAGAGCGCAGAACTCCGTCGAATAGCAGTGCATAGCACAAAAGTCAAAGCTAGCCTATCCTTACCTAACCAAACATCACATAACCAAACTCAACATAGCTCAGCCAAACGTGCAAT
>NW_017062892.1:0-241 GCF_001483705.2 Eufriesea mexicana | reverse complement strand
ACCTTTCAAACAACGCACATTTTTCGGTCTGTCGCGAGTTCAAATTTCGAAGACACGTTCTCATCAAAAATCGCGTGTTCCTTATCGCCGAGAAATCTGTGAATTTAAGAACATTTCTATCTACAGTCGGTGTAGAAAGTATTCGTTTAATTCGTATTAATCACACTGAAGCACTAAGATTCAACATATTATAATATTTTTATCGTAATTACTAATTTGCAAACATACGTTTGACATTTTT
>NW_017062891.1:0-241 GCF_001483705.2 Eufriesea mexicana | reverse complement strand
CTGGATATACCAATTTTACTGACATTTTCGACTAATATCCTGGTGACCAAGCTTTCTGGCATAAATAGGGAGGAACGAACTTTTTGGCGTGCTATAGCCATTGCAGTGCAACAGAATCTGCCTGGAAAGTTCTATTTTATTGACATTTTGACTAATATCGCGGTGAGCAAACTTTGTTGCATAAATAAGGTCGAAAGATAGTACTGGCTTGCTGTAGACATTGCTATGCAATAGCGTCGGT
>NW_017062890.1:0-241 GCF_001483705.2 Eufriesea mexicana | reverse complement strand
CCCTGATTTATGCAGAAAAGTTTGCTCACCACGACATTAGTGGAAAATGTCAATAGAAATGAAGTTTTCAGTCAGATTCAATTGCAAGGCTATGACTATAGCAAGCCAATAGCATCCTTCCACCTTATTTATGCCGAAAAGTTTGCGCACCACCATATTAGACGATAATGAGCCTTCGGGTCAGATTCTACTGCAATGCAGGGGCTACAGCAGACCAATGGATTATTTCTATCGAATTTAG
>NW_017062889.1:0-241 GCF_001483705.2 Eufriesea mexicana | reverse complement strand
TTGGATTGAAGGCGCTTGGCGATGTATTCACCAAGCTATAACAGACAATAGACTTTCAATAGAACTATTCTTTGGCAAGAAGAAGGCTGTACTTGCCGTTGGATTGAAGGCGAGGGGCGACCTATTCACCAAGCTATAACAGATTATAGATCTTGAATAGACCAATTCTCTGGCAAGAAGATGGGTGTACTTGCCATTGCATTGAAGGCGTTATGCGATCTATTCACCAAGCTATAACAGC
>NW_017062888.1:0-241 GCF_001483705.2 Eufriesea mexicana | reverse complement strand
TTAGGTTAGGTTGTGTAAGGTTCGGCTGGGATACCTTGACTTTTGTGCTATACACTGCTATGCGGAGGATTTCTGTGTTCTACTGTGCTCAACTGCATTCTGCTACGCTACGGGCCGCCAGGAGCACTGGCGGCGGCAAGTTATGTTGAGATATGCTACTTTCGGCTGGGTTAGGTTGGGACAGGTTATGCTAGGGTATCTACGGTGCAGTACGGTGGATTACCGCGCTAAAGTGTGCTCT
>NW_017062887.1:0-241 GCF_001483705.2 Eufriesea mexicana | reverse complement strand
GTGACAGCGGCACGATAGGTCGAGTCATACCATCTTTGCTTTGGTTAGGTTTGGTTAAGTTAGCAAGTGATAGCTTTGACTTTTGTTCTATACACTGTTGTTCGATGGATTTCTGCGCACTTCGTTGCTATAGTATACTCCATTCTACCCTGGGGAGGCCATGGATCTTCGGTCGTGTCACGATAGGTTGAGTTAGGTAAGGATTAGGTAGGTCAGGTCAGGTTATGTTTGGTAAGGATGG
>NW_017062886.1:0-241 GCF_001483705.2 Eufriesea mexicana | reverse complement strand
TGGATGGATGTATGGATCGATGTATCGATGCGTGTATGGATGGTCGTATGTATGGATGTGTGGCTGGACGCATGGATGGATGTATGGATGGATGTTGAATGGATGTATGTATGGGAGAAGGGATGGGTATACTGATTTATGACTGTATGGATTTGTAGTTGTATGTTTGGATGTTTGCATGGTTGTATGTATGGATGTATGTATGGGTGTATGTATGGATACATGTAAGGATGTGTGTATG
>NW_017062885.1:0-241 GCF_001483705.2 Eufriesea mexicana | reverse complement strand
TGCAATGGCTATAGCATGCCAATAGAATCTTTCGTCCTTGTTTATGCAACAAAATTAGCTCACAACGGTAATAGACTAGAATCTCAATAAAATTGAATTTTCCAGTCAGTCTCTATAGCACTGCAATGGCTTTAGCATGCCAATATAATCTTTCCACCTTATTTATGCAACAAAATTGTTTCATCACGATATTAGTCGAAAATGTAGATAACATTGAATTCTCCAGTCAGTTTGTATAGGA
>NW_017062884.1:0-241 GCF_001483705.2 Eufriesea mexicana | reverse complement strand
TCGAAGGAGGAGGCCATCGCACGCCGCGCACCTAAGCTCTCCATCACATACGCTAGGACGACGGAGAGGGAAGGTAAAGACCAACCACGCGACACAGGACCCGGGGCTCTCTAGGCCACGTCGGACAATGCTATAGCGTGTGCTGCGCCGTGCCCCGGCCTTCCTCGCTCTGGTGACTTCGCGTCTCACGTTCCTGGCTGATACGACACAGGTACACCCCGAAGCACACGTGCCCGGTTAG
>NW_017062883.1:0-241 GCF_001483705.2 Eufriesea mexicana | reverse complement strand
TACCAGGATTGCCTATAGGGAATGGACAATTCCCTACCTAATTTCAACAGAATTTTATTAGCTCTTATGATGAGATTTATCATCGCATTTAAGAGAGCGACATTGTTCGCTACCAAATTTGATAGAAGCCTGCTAGGTTGACGGTGAGACCTACCAAAATTGATCTCAGGAGTAGAATACGGTCCACGTCTAATTTTGACTAAATTCTATCGAGTTGGCAGTGAGATTTATCGCGATTGTC
>NW_017062882.1:0-241 GCF_001483705.2 Eufriesea mexicana | reverse complement strand
CATTGCAATGCTATGGAATCTGTCTGGAAATTACAATTTTATTGACATATACGACTATTGTCGGGGTGAGCTATCTTTCTTGCGTAAACAAGGTGGGAATATTCTATTGGCGTGCTATGGCCATTGCAATGCTATAGAGTCTGCATGGAGAATCATATTTTATTGACATTTCGGCTAATTTCGTGGTGAGCTAACTGTCTTGCCCAAGTAAGGAGGAAAGATACTAATGGCGTGCTATACC
>NW_017062881.1:0-241 GCF_001483705.2 Eufriesea mexicana | reverse complement strand
AGCCACTACAATGCTATAGAATCTGCCTCGAAAATTCAACTTTATTGACATTTTCGAGAAATATCGTGGTGGTGTAGCTTTCTTGCATTAATACGGAGGAAAGATTCTATTGGCCAGCCATGGCCATTGCAAATCTATAGTATCCGGATGGAAAATTCAGTTTTATTGACATTGTGGGCTAATATCGTGGTGTGCTGACATCCTTGCATGTGTAAGGAGGAAAGAACCTATTGGCCAGCTA
>NW_017062880.1:0-241 GCF_001483705.2 Eufriesea mexicana | reverse complement strand
ACTTGCCGTTGGGTTGAAGGTGTTAGGCGATCTACTCACCAAGCTATATCAAGTTATTGATTTTGAATAGACCAATTCTCTGGCAAGTAGATTGCTGTACTTGCCAATGGATTGAAGGCGTTAGGCGATCTAATCGTTAAGCTGTGACAGCTCATTAATTTTGAATAGACTTGTTCTCTGGAAAGTAGATGGCTGTATTTGCCATTGGATTGAACGCGTTAGGCGATCTATTCACCAAGCT
>NW_017062879.1:0-241 GCF_001483705.2 Eufriesea mexicana | reverse complement strand
TACAGCTTGGTGAATAGATCGTCTAACGCCTTCAATCCAATGGCTAGTACAGCCATCTACTTGACAGAGAATTGGTCTATTCAAAGTATATAACCTGCTATAGCATGGTGAACATATGACATAACGCCTTCAATCCTATCTCAAGTAATGCCATCTACTTTCCTGGGAATAGGTCTAATGAAAATCTATAACCTGTTATAGCTTGGAGAATAGGTCGCCTAACGTCTTCAACCAATGGCAA
>NW_017062878.1:0-241 GCF_001483705.2 Eufriesea mexicana | reverse complement strand
TATTTTTACTAATGGTCGCGTCGCCGGTCACCGGTGGCCCCCGTGGCGCCACCGCCAAGTTGAATGCCGGTCACCGGTGACCCCCATGGCAGTCAACGTATTAAACCCCCAAAACCTTGATGCCTGCATAGTATCTTGAGGTCTAAAGATCGGTATTGGCCTGCAACCTCTAACAGGTCTGTCACCGTCGTTGCATAGGCGTAGCTAATTTCAAACAGAGGCAGTGAAAGAATCGAGGATT
>NW_017062877.1:0-241 GCF_001483705.2 Eufriesea mexicana | reverse complement strand
ATAAAGAATAGTTTGTAAAGCTTATTGAAAGCTGGAGAAAATAGAAATATCGAAATTGAAATAGAACAGCAATTAGGATCTAGCTGCCAGAAGACCGTAACGAGTCTTCTGGGTCTGGGGTTTGTCCCAAGATGGGACAACGCGTGTGACTTAATAATCCTGAACAACGAGTGATTAGAATCATAACATTGAACGAAGAATTTGTAATAAAAATTTGGTAAACAGTGTTTTAAACCATTTA
>NW_017062876.1:0-241 GCF_001483705.2 Eufriesea mexicana | reverse complement strand
GATATTTCCTCCTTACTATTGCAAGGAAGTGAGCTCACCACGATATTATTCGAAACTGCCAATGAAATTGAATTTTCCTGCCAGATTCGATAGCATTGCAATGCCTGTAGGACACCAATTGAATCTTTCATCCTCATTTATGCAAGAAAGTTAACTCACAACAACATTTATCGAAAACGTCAATAAAACTGAGTTTTCCAGCCAGATCCTATAGAAATGCAATGGCTATACCACGCCAATA
>NW_017062875.1:0-241 GCF_001483705.2 Eufriesea mexicana | reverse complement strand
TCAACTTTATCCTACCGTAACGCATCCAAACGTAATATAGCAAAACGTTACCTAACTTAACATTACGTGCCGAGGCCAGTACTCATGGCCTACACAGAGTCAAGCAGGGCGTACTGGAGCATAGGGGAGCGCAGAAATCCACCGAACAACAGTGTATACCAAGAAAGTCGAAGGCATTCGCACCTAACGAAAACAAACCAAACCAACCCGATCGTAGCTTAACTCGACCTAACGTGACGAG
>NW_017062874.1:0-241 GCF_001483705.2 Eufriesea mexicana | reverse complement strand
ATGGATGAATGGATGGATTAAGGTATGGATGTATGTGTGGATGGATGTATGGTTGTATGAATGAATGGATGTACATATGTATGGATGTGTGGATTGATGGACGTATGGATGGATAAAGGTGTGTATGGATGTATTTTTGGATGTATGGATGCATGAATGCACGGATGTATGAATTTAGGGATGTATGGATGGATGGACGTATGGGTCTATGGATGTATGGAAGTATGTGTGTATGGATGTA
>NW_017062873.1:0-241 GCF_001483705.2 Eufriesea mexicana | reverse complement strand
AATAGAATAGTTTCAACTTTCGTGCTGTACACAGCTGTGCTGTGGACTTTAGCGGTCTAATATTCTCTAGTGTGTCCTGTTTGGCTCAGGAGTGTTAGGGGGGCAGCAGTATGGGCTTCGATGTGCTATGTTGCATTGGGCTATATTTGGCTATTCTCAGATGGTTTGGGTTAGGTACGGGCAGCACCGTCTTTTCTGATATGCACTGCAATTCTGTGGATTTCTGCGTTCTTCTATCCAA
>NW_017062872.1:0-241 GCF_001483705.2 Eufriesea mexicana | reverse complement strand
TTCATTTAAATATACTAAAATTTATAATATAATTTAGCTTATTAGTAAAGAAATTGTATTAAACGAGAAAGGAAAAATATAATTAATTTATAAATTACAATTGATGAAGTCCATTAACTACGTATCTTTGAAATCCACCTATGATCTAGAAAGAAACCTAACCTCAAAATACTTCCTAGGGGATCATCCTTCCTCTCAATCGTTCCTAAATTACGCATCACTTATGATTCTTACACGAACT
>NW_017062871.1:0-241 GCF_001483705.2 Eufriesea mexicana | reverse complement strand
AATGTCTATAGCACGCCAATAGAATCTACCCTGCTTATTTAGTCAAGAAATACAGCTCACCACGATGATAGTCGAAACTATCAATAGTATTGTACTTTCCAGCCAGATTCTATTTCATTGCAAAGCCTATTGCACGCCAATAGAGTCTTTCCTCCTTACCTATGCAAGGAAGTCAGACCACCCCGAAATTAGTCGAAAATGTCAATAGAATTGAATTTTCCAGGAAGATTCTATTGCATTG
>NW_017062870.1:0-241 GCF_001483705.2 Eufriesea mexicana | reverse complement strand
GAGGTATCTAGTGATTTCTGCTACCTATGCAAAATTATTCTGAGAATAGTTATTCTTTCCCAGGATTTTTGTCTACTGTCTCGAATAGGACTAACATTCCTCTGTAAAGCAAAATTCCTTTTAGGTTCAGACGATTTTTTTTGCCCGAGATGTGCCGCTTTGAGTTTAGCCCAGAAATGGAGGTATCTAGTGATTTCTGCTACATACACAAAATTATTCTGAGGAGAGTAATTTTCTTCCA
>NW_017062869.1:0-241 GCF_001483705.2 Eufriesea mexicana | reverse complement strand
TGGTATCGTCACGTTAGGTTGTGTCAGGTTACGTTTGGTTATGTTACGATCGGCTAGGTTAGGATATGGTACTTTTTCGTATATGCTATATGCCGCTATTCCATGTGTATGTGCTCTCTCATGTGCTACAATATGCTCCGCTTGACACTTGGGTGGCCAGCGATTGTGGTCTCGTCATGTTAAGTTGAGTGAGATTACGTTACGTTAGGTTAGGTTAGGACGGCTCGGTTATGGTTTCATT
>NW_017062868.1:0-241 GCF_001483705.2 Eufriesea mexicana | reverse complement strand
ATTGTAATTGACGTCGAGCGAACGGTATTCGATTCTTTGTATTTTAATCAGAAGGGAACCGCAGCCAGACCTTTTAATAACGCCGCCTTAACGAGGAATCTAGGAGGGTTTAATGAGCTGCGCGGGATGGCCGAGCGCGTGTATACGGTATCGTCTATAGGGCTATGAGAATCCATGGTCGAGGACGAAGAAAGAGTAGTACGTGGCGTGCAAGTGGACTCGGTTTGTCGTGCACAGTTTT
>NW_017062867.1:0-241 GCF_001483705.2 Eufriesea mexicana | reverse complement strand
CATACATTAGCATGTAACTTGAAAGTTACAGGGGCCCATAGAGGGTTAACAATTGACAAAACAGTACCGAGTTCGAGATACCATCGTCACAGTACAGTATAATGGCGAAACTGGTCTTGAGACACCGAAAATTCACGATAGAACAAGAACACGATAACGCAAACTCAAAACTCGTAAGCTGATTTAACTTAGGGGAAAAACACCATGATAACGAAAACACACAAAGATGCACTCTTTTAAA
>NW_017062866.1:0-241 GCF_001483705.2 Eufriesea mexicana | reverse complement strand
AGGTCTCTCCTGTGTCTCGTCGTGTCCCGTCCGGTGTTTTCTCAAGTTTACTTTTGATTATTCTGATATTTTTTATCTTTCATTGCTATGGAATTTTTTAAAATTAGTGTTTGAGATTTGGAGTCTTAAAAATTTTTGCGCCGCGTGTACCTTCGTGTTTTTAAAAATTTTGTATTCAAGTGCCTGACTAATTTTTATTTCACGTATTTAGGAATTTATATTAAAGTACATTTGAAAATTT
>NW_017062865.1:0-241 GCF_001483705.2 Eufriesea mexicana | reverse complement strand
GTTACAGAGGAATTTTTCATGCATAAATCTAAATTTGAACATGAAACATAGAAACCCACATCGCGTGGCTGACAAGTAAGTTTTCTAATTACATGCATTAGGACGTAAAATCGAATAAACAATGCTTGTAACTAAAATCTTGTGTACACTGCCAGATTATGTATTTGCAACTGTGTGGGAGTTAATGCAAGAAGAAAAACAGAGAATAGATAACCTCACAACTTAGGCGATAGTCAAGAAA
>NW_017062864.1:0-241 GCF_001483705.2 Eufriesea mexicana | reverse complement strand
AATTTTCAAGATTGGATTACAAAATAATAACCGGTGACATGGCATAGTTTCTGTGTAAAATTGTCGGTCAACAAAGTGTTAAAATACCGCAATTTTTTAAAACAGGAGCAGCACAAGTACTTTTACCGCCACTACTACTGTTTCAACAGAATTTTTGTTAATATTAACCGTTTCTCCCAATCCTTAAATTTGTTCTGTTCACCCATTCATTTTAACCCTTTGTACTCCAGAGACGTCTCAG
>NW_017062863.1:0-241 GCF_001483705.2 Eufriesea mexicana | reverse complement strand
ATGTAAGGGGAGAAAAGAGAAGGTCGGGTTAAAATGAGCCCAACTCTCGGTGGCCGGTTGGACTTCATTCCTTTGAATACGATATAAACACGTCGCTCTCGTCTCTCGCGTAAAAATTTCCCGGCTCGTACCTCGAGCTGCCCTTTTAAAGGTGGGCCTCCTTTGTTAATTCATCCAAGATCAAGCGGATCGCCGCTTCGATTTGAGACTCCGGTTATCACTGCCACGTGCTCGTCACTCC
>NW_017062862.1:0-241 GCF_001483705.2 Eufriesea mexicana | reverse complement strand
ATTTTTTGTCTTCTCGAGGAGACTACACAGGGCTATTGCGCAAAATTATAGTGCATGTACTTCTAATGGTAACTCTGTCGTTTATTCTCAGGCAATGATTTTTTTCCAAAGTTTTCGACGAACGAGTATACAAAATTTCCATACCCAACGATTGGGAAAATCTTTTTCTTCGTCTCTCCCTTTTTTCCCTTTCCTCGGAACCTTCCAAATTTAAATTCCTTTACAATTAATTCCTTTGCGA
>NW_017062861.1:0-241 GCF_001483705.2 Eufriesea mexicana | reverse complement strand
CTTCAATCCAATGGCATGTACAGTGATCTACTTGCCAGAGAATAGGTCTATTCAAAATCTATATGCTGGCATAGCTTGGTGATTTGATCGCCTAACGCCTTCAATCAAATGGCAAGTGCACTCATCTACATGCCAGAGAATAGGTCTATTCATAATTTATATGCTGTTATATCATGGGGAATAGATCGCGTAACGCCTTCAATCCAATGGCAAGAACAGCCATCTACTTGCCAGAGAATAG
>NW_017062860.1:0-241 GCF_001483705.2 Eufriesea mexicana | reverse complement strand
GGATGTATGTATGGATGTATGTATGGATGAAAGTGGGAACGTATGTAAGGATGGATGGATGTAAGCTTGGATGTATGTATGGAAGGAGGGATGTATGGATGGATGGATGGATGAATGGATGTATGGGTCGATGAGTGCATGAATGTGTGGTTGTATGTTTGATTCGACGTACGGATGGATGCATGTATGGATGGACGGATGGGAAGCTGGACGAATGATTGCATTAACGGACGAATGGATT
>NW_017062859.1:0-241 GCF_001483705.2 Eufriesea mexicana | reverse complement strand
TTAAGGTTAGGATGGCTCTGACTTATGTGCTCAACACTGATATCCTATGGACCTGTGTGCTATTCTGTGCTACATAATTTTCCCCTTGTCCCTGGGCAATCCAGCAATAGCGTTGGCGGCTGGTTAGGTTTAGTCATTCTACGCTCGGTTAGGTTGTGTTGTGTCTGGTTAGGTAAGTTTATCTTTGACTCTTGTGCTATAAATTGCTCTCTGGCGGCTTTCTGCGCTCTACTGTGCTCTG
>NW_017062858.1:0-241 GCF_001483705.2 Eufriesea mexicana | reverse complement strand
TTTACATAAATACATACATCCATCCATATATCCTGCCATCCACACAGACAACCATCCATACATGCATCCATCCATACACCCATACATCCATGCATCCATTCATCCATACATACATGCGTCCATACACCAATACATCCGTACATCCGTCCATCCATAACTCAATCCATCCATACATCCGTCCACCCATACAACCATCCATACATACATCCATCCATCCATCCATCCATCCATACATCCACCC
>NW_017062857.1:0-241 GCF_001483705.2 Eufriesea mexicana | reverse complement strand
AAGATAGCAGAGCATAGCACAAAAGTCAAATATATCCAAACAAAACATGGCTCAACCTGACCAGGCCAATCGAGGACTAACGAAACTAAACGAGACGAGACCACCATTTCTGACCTCTCCAGTGTCAACCAGCACATACTAGAGCACAGTGGAGGGCAGAAATGCGAGTATCAGTGTTCAGCACAAAAGTCAAAGCTATCATAACCAAACCTAACCCAGCTTGGCCTAACCAAACGTAACT
>NW_017062856.1:0-241 GCF_001483705.2 Eufriesea mexicana | reverse complement strand
TTTCCTCCTATTTTATGCAAGAAGGTTACCACACTACGATATTAGATGAAATTGTCAATAAAATTGAATTTTCGAGGCAGATTCTATAGGATTCCAACGGCAATGGCACGTCAATAGAACCTTCCACCCTATTTATGCAACAAAGTCAGCTCACCAAGATATTAGCCGAAGAAATGTTAATAAAATTAAATATTCCAGGCAGGATCTATAGCACTGCAATGGCTGTAGCACGCCAATCTAA
>NW_017062855.1:0-241 GCF_001483705.2 Eufriesea mexicana | reverse complement strand
AAGATGAAGAGAAGAAAATGAGGAATGAAAGGAAGACGAAGAGAAGAAGATATTAAATGAAATCAAGAGCAGCAGCAGCAGCAGAAGAAGAAGAAGAAGAAGAAGAAGAAGATGTGAAATGCAAGGAAGATGAAGAGAAGAAAATGTGGAATGAAAGGAAGACGAAGAGAAGAAGATATTAAATGAAATCAAGAACAGCAGCAGCAGAAGAAGAAGAAGAAGATGTGAAATGCAAGGAAGA
>NW_017062854.1:0-241 GCF_001483705.2 Eufriesea mexicana | reverse complement strand
GCGGAATTCACCGAATAGCAGTGTACAGCACAAATGTCGAAGAAATCATATCCATACGTGACCGAACCTAACATAGCCGAACGTAACCTAACTAGGCCTCTCGTTCCACGACCGCTATTGCTGGTCTCCCCAGAGGCAAGCAGATACTAGTAAAGGATGCAGAGCACAGATATAGAAGGAATAACAGTGTATAGCGCAATGGCCAATGCCATCCAGACCAAGCTCAGCTTAACCTAACCGA
>NW_017062853.1:0-241 GCF_001483705.2 Eufriesea mexicana | reverse complement strand
TAAACTATTTATTCCTGTTGAGATTTCTCTTTTCTACCTACTTCGTTGTTATACCAGCAAATTACGATGATTTAGAGGGTTTATCTGGAGGATCCATCTTGGAGAACAGGAGATTAGTGTCTAGATGACTTAACCAGGATTTTTCATATTTGAAATCTCAAAGCTCTGTTTATTTCTGTTGAGATTTGCAACTTCTTCGCTGTTATAACGAAAGATCATGATGATCTACAGGGTTCATCTT
>NW_017062852.1:0-241 GCF_001483705.2 Eufriesea mexicana | reverse complement strand
CAGGTCAGGACAGGTCATGTCAGGTCAGGTCAGGTCAGGTCAGGGCAGCTCTGGTCATCTCAGTTCAGATCAGTGAGATGATGTCAGTTCAGGTCAGTTCAGTTCAGGCCAGGTGAGGCAAGGTCATGTCTAGTTGGTCGGGTCATGTCAGGTCAGGTCAAGTCAAGTCAGGACAGGACAGGTCAGGTCAGGCAAGGTCAGGCAAGGTGAGGCCGGGTCGTTTCTGTCTGGACAGGTCAGG
>NW_017062851.1:0-241 GCF_001483705.2 Eufriesea mexicana | reverse complement strand
GCATATTCTGTTTTGATCTGGGGAGGCTAGCAATAGTGGGCGCGGCTCGATATGCTCTTTTAGGCAACGTTGGAATATGTTATGACAGGATATGTTTCTTTAGGATTGCTTCGACTTTCGTGCTATACACCGTTTTTCGGCGAGTTCCTGTGATCTACTGTGCTCTACTGTATTTTGCCTGGCTCAGGGGTTGCCAGCAATATTGTTCTGCTCACGTTATGTATAGATACAGTATGTTTGG
>NW_017062850.1:0-241 GCF_001483705.2 Eufriesea mexicana | reverse complement strand
GCAATGCCTATGGCACGCCAATAGAATCTATCCTACTTATATATGCGAGAATGTCATCTCACCTCAATATTAGCCGAAAATGTCAATAAAATTGAATTTTCCAACAACACTCTATATCATTGTAACGTCTACAGCACGCCAATTGATTCTACCCTGCTTACTTATGCAAGAAAGGTAACTCACCACGATAATAGACGAAAATGTCAATAAAATTAAATTTTCCAGCCAGATTCTGCAGCAT
>NW_017062849.1:0-241 GCF_001483705.2 Eufriesea mexicana | reverse complement strand
GAGTCTGACTCGTGATGATGGTTTTGGGTCAAACATGAATATCACGAGCCACACTCGTGAACAGAAAGTCGGCCCAAACATGGATATCACGAGCTAGACTCGTGAACAGAAAGTCGGCCCAAATACGAATATCACGAGCCAGGCTCGTGAACAGCACAATCTGCTGGTCCCGTTTAGACCCGGATTTCGTTGAGCTAAATAGCACGGGAAGGGGTTAAATAAGGGTGCAAGGGTACGGTCG
>NW_017062848.1:0-241 GCF_001483705.2 Eufriesea mexicana | reverse complement strand
TAAACCAAGAATGTATAATATTAATATATATCACGAAATATTTTTGATCCACTTATCATTAAGCCGATCGTGTTAACCCTTAGACTCCACTGGAGCCGATATTTCTAATTCTCTTCTTTCCCAAACTAAAGATTTCATTTTTAAATATTTTCCATCCAAAAATCTAGTTTGAAATCTGAATCAAGAAATTCTCGAAGTGCAAAGGTTAATATAAATCACGAAATATTTTTTCTCGTAAAAA
>NW_017062847.1:0-241 GCF_001483705.2 Eufriesea mexicana | reverse complement strand
GCAAAAGTCGAGGATACCCTAACATAACCTGGCCTAACCAAGCCTAACCAAACGTAGCATAAGCGAACATAAAGCCGCGACCACATCCCTGGCATCCCCAGGGGCAAGCAGAATATAGTAGAGCAACGTAGAGAGCCGAAATCCCCGAACAGCATTGTATAACACAGAAGCCGTAGAAATCCTAACCTTACCTGACCTAATCTAACCTAACGAGACGCAGCATAACCCAACATGACGGTCC
>NW_017062846.1:0-241 GCF_001483705.2 Eufriesea mexicana | reverse complement strand
AACCTGTCCTAAGAAGCCCTAAGTTATATTACTGTTCTAGAATGGTCAATGAGCAGACTAATTTTCGCTAAGGATATTAGAATCTGAAAACACATCACTGTGTACAGCAATCGTAGAACGACCAGTCTATTCGTCAATTATTGCTAGAGATATAGGTATAGAAAAATGCAGGACTGATTATAGCCATTTATTCAATTTTGTAGCAATTGGATAGTCCATCAACTGAGCATCAGACCTCCAT
>NW_017062845.1:0-241 GCF_001483705.2 Eufriesea mexicana | reverse complement strand
TTGGCTCTGTGGCGGAAAGCAATAGTGGTCGCGGCACGCTAGTGTGAGTTAGGCTAAGGTTGGATATGTTACGATTGGTTATGTTAGGAGAGGATAGCTTTGACTTTAGTGCTTTAGTCTGTTATTAGGAGGATTTCTGCGCCCTACAGTGCCCTATTATTTGCAGCTTGTCTCTGGAAAGGCCAGCAATACTGGTGTCGGCACGTTATATCGTGTCAGGTTGGGTTCGGTTGCCTGGGGT
>NW_017062844.1:0-241 GCF_001483705.2 Eufriesea mexicana | reverse complement strand
GAGATCTTCACTGGATGTACTTTTATCCCGTGCACCACGAATTTCAAAATCTGATGCTTTTTTTTATTTTTGTTTATCCCCTAAAGGACGAAATCATGAGGAAAATCAATACATAAACTTTAAAATGCCGCCAGTTTTTTAATTTTCGAAATTGTGCTGTTTTTAGTGGTTCGTACTATAGCCGTATTTATACTGATTAAGATGCTTTTTGGTTTTTTCATTTCGAATAATCAGATAGTCT
>NW_017062843.1:0-241 GCF_001483705.2 Eufriesea mexicana | reverse complement strand
CCTATTTACGCAAGTAGGTTTGCTCACCACGATATTAGTCAAAAATGTAAATATAATCGAATTCTCCAGACAGATTCTATGGGATTCCAGTGGCTAAAGCGCGCCAATAGTATCTTTCGTCCCCATTTATGCAAGAAAGCAAGCTCACAACAATATTAGACGAATATGTCAATAAGACTGAATTTTCCAGCCAGATTCTATAGCATTGCAATGGTTACAGCGCGCCAGTAGAATAATTCCT
>NW_017062842.1:0-241 GCF_001483705.2 Eufriesea mexicana | reverse complement strand
TTCAAGGCCATCCTTTCCAATTTTTTCCTAACCTAACAATAGCAAACGTAACGTAACTCGATCAAACGTACTATGAACATTACTGATAGCCTTCCCAGAGGGAAGCGGAGTACATTAGGACACAGTAGAGTGCAGAAGTCCACAAAATGGTGGTGTATAGCATAAAAGTCAAAGGCATCCTGGTCAAACGTAGCCGAACATAACCTAACCAAGCGTAACATAACCCAAACTGTCGTGACAC
>NW_017062841.1:0-241 GCF_001483705.2 Eufriesea mexicana | reverse complement strand
GGTTATGTTGCGCTAGCTTTGGTTGTGTTCGGTTGGCTTCGACTTCCCTGTTATACCCCGCAATTCTATGGATGTCTGCTCTCTACTCTCCTCTATTATGCTCTGCTTGGCTCCGCGGAGGCCAGCAATACAGATCGCGTCACGTTATGTTGAGATGGTTTACGCTTGGTTATTTTACGTTAGTTTTGGTCATATTTGGATTACTTTGGCTTTCGTGGTATAGACTGCTTTTCGGTGGGAT
>NW_017062840.1:0-241 GCF_001483705.2 Eufriesea mexicana | reverse complement strand
GAATGTCTCATCGTTAGGTTGTTTATGTCTCGTCGTTGGGTTCTTTATGTCTCATCGTTGGATTGTTAATAATTTTTATTTTCAGGTCTAATTTATTTTCTTTCAGATTTTAATTTATTTTTCTTTTCAGCTTTTAATTATTCTTCTCTTTCCACATTTTTCTCTTTCGTTTCTATTCATCTCCATTCGAACATTCGAATATTTCGTATAATATTCGAATGTTTCATCGTTGGTTTGTTTC
>NW_017062839.1:0-241 GCF_001483705.2 Eufriesea mexicana | reverse complement strand
TCTACTCTCCTCTAATATGTTCCGCTGGCTCTGGGAGGCCAGCAATCGTGGTCGCGGCAAGTTGCTCTGTGTTATGTTTCGTTTGGTTACGCAAAGTTAGTTTGGGTAAGGTATGGACAGCTTTACTTTCGTGCTACTCACTTCTATTCTATGGACGTCTGCGCTCTACTGTGCTCTTGTATGGCCTGCTTGGTTCTGAGGAGGCCAGCAACAGTGGTCTCTGCACGTATGTTTGAGTTAG
>NW_017062838.1:0-241 GCF_001483705.2 Eufriesea mexicana | reverse complement strand
ACATCCACACATATATACTTCCGTACATCCATGCATACATCCATACGTACATGCAAACAAGCACCCGCACATACATCCATACAACCATACATACATGCATCCATACATCTTTACATAAATACATATATCCATCCATATATCCCGCCATCCACACACACAAACATCCATACATCCATCCATCCATACACCCATACATCCATACATTCATACATCCATACATCCATTCATACATGCATCTATA
>NW_017062837.1:0-241 GCF_001483705.2 Eufriesea mexicana | reverse complement strand
TTGCATAGGCAAGGAGGAATGATCCATTTGGCGTGCTATAGCCATTGCAATGATAATGAATGTAGTTGGAAAATTCAATTTTAATGGTATTTTCAACTAACATCGTGGTGAGCTAACTTTCTGGCATAAATAAGGATGGAAGATACAATTTGCGCACTATAGCCGTTGCAATGCTATGGAATGTGGCTAGAAAATACAATGTTATTGACATCTTAGACGAATATCGTGGTGAGCTACCGTC
>NW_017062836.1:0-241 GCF_001483705.2 Eufriesea mexicana | reverse complement strand
GATTTTTGTGCTACACACTGCTACTCGGTGAGCTTGTGCGCTATATTGTGCTCTAATATGCTGCGCCTGACTCTGTGGAGGTCAGCAATGGTTGTCTCGGCGCGTTATCTTGAGACAAGCTACGTTTAGTTAGGTTAGATTGGGAAATGATGGGTTAGGTTATCTTCGACTTTTGTGCTGTACACTGCAATTCGGCGGATTTCGGCGTTCTACTGTGCCCTAGTACACTATGCTTGTCGTT
>NW_017062835.1:0-241 GCF_001483705.2 Eufriesea mexicana | reverse complement strand
ATAAGTCAACCTAATGTGCCTAGATCCTTATTGCTTGCCTCCCCAAGCAAAGCAGGATATACTGGAGCACGACGGAACGCAGATATCCACTGAAACACAGTGTATACCACGTATGCCAAAGCACACCAACCCTAACCCAGACTAACATAACCAAACTGAATGTAACACAACTCAACCGGACGTGCCGAGGTCACCATTACTGGCATCACGAGAGCAAAGAAGAGTATAGCAGAGCAATGTA
>NW_017062834.1:0-241 GCF_001483705.2 Eufriesea mexicana | reverse complement strand
ATCTGAATGAAAAGTCAATTTTATTGACATTTTCGTCTAATATTGTGGTGAGCAATCCTTTCTGCGTAAATAAGGAGGAAAGATCCTATTGGTTTGCTATAGCCATTGCATTGCAACCGAAACTACCCGAAAAGCTCTATTTTAATGAAATCTACGTGTAATATCGTTGTGAGCAAGGTTTTCTGCATATACAAGCCGTACTAATATATTGGTTTGTTACAGCCACTGCAATGCAATAGAG
>NW_017062833.1:0-241 GCF_001483705.2 Eufriesea mexicana | reverse complement strand
ATTGTTATACGTTCGATTTCTGTAAACCACTGTGTTCTACAATACTCTGCTTGGTTATGTGGAAGCCAGGAGAAGTGGTCCCGGCACGTTATGTGCGGTTATGCTTCGTTTGGTTAGGTTAAGTTAGGTCATGTTTCGCTTGGTTATCCACGGCTTTTGTGCTGTTCACTGCAACACGGTGGATTTCTGAGCTCTACTGTACTCTAGTACATTCTGCTTGTCTCTGCGGTGGCCAGCAACA
>NW_017062832.1:0-241 GCF_001483705.2 Eufriesea mexicana | reverse complement strand
ACATTAGAGGAGAGTAGGGCGTAGAAATCCATAGAAACGCATCGTACAGCAGGAAAGTGGAAGATAGTCAATCCTAACCCAATCTAACATAACCTACCCTTACGTAGTGAAGCTTAGCGTAACGTGCCGCGACAAGTATTACCGGCCTCCGCATGGTCTATCGGATTAGAGTGGAGCACAGTAGGCGGCAGGAATCCACCGAATAAATGTATATGGCACGAAAGTCAAAGCTGCCCTGACC
>NW_017062831.1:0-241 GCF_001483705.2 Eufriesea mexicana | reverse complement strand
AGCGAACAGATCAATCCAATGGCTGTATTATTGTGAAGACGTCTACACTAGGTACTGTGTTGTGACTTGTCAATGTCCATACCGATAAATGATGCATCCGCTCATCATTCTAGAACTGCTACAGAGTTTAAGTTATCAATGGACAGATTTATACAACGGCTTCAACGCTCTGTTGGTGGAGGTACTAAGTACAGTAAAGTCAATTGTATACGTATCTAGCCTCAACATTCTATGCATTCAC
>NW_017062830.1:0-241 GCF_001483705.2 Eufriesea mexicana | reverse complement strand
GTGATATTATCAATTGACAACACAGCACAGAGCACAGCCATTTTCACTGTAACGCAGCTGCTGGACTACTTTGTCCACTAATGATGTAAATTCCAATGCGACTCTAGTATTATCAGCGTTTAGTATGGTTATTGCTAGAGATGCTTACAGATGACAGCACCGTACTTCTCTCATCTATAAATAGTGTACTGCAGCTACTGTATTAATCCGTTCAGTGATGATTTCGATTTCATAGCAATTC
>NW_017062829.1:0-241 GCF_001483705.2 Eufriesea mexicana | reverse complement strand
GTGCTCGTTGCACGCCGGAGGGAACGAAATCTCGCGTTTTCCCACGGCGACAGGTCGAACTCGACTGTTCTAGTTGGAAGTTCCATTACGTCCCGGACGGAATAAGGCGGCGCGCGGGCTGAGGGTAATAAAAGAGAGGAGGAAAAGCAGGGAAGGTGGAAGAGAAAAAGGGAAACGCGGTGTACAGAGGCCAGGAACAGGGAACAGGACGTGTATATTCGTGCTCGCGACCGAGAGAGCG
>NW_017062828.1:0-241 GCF_001483705.2 Eufriesea mexicana | reverse complement strand
GAGTCTGTCTGGAACATTCATTTTTATTGACATCTCCGGATAATTTTGTGGTGAGCTAAGCTCTTTGCATATATAAGAAATAAATATTCTATTGGCGTGCTATGGCCGTTGCAGTGCTATAGAATCTGGCTGGAAAATTCAGTTTGATTTAAATTTACGACTATTATTATGGTGAGCTAAATTTCTTGCATTACAAGGAGGAAGAATACTATTGGCGTGCTATTGCCGCTGGAATGCTATA
>NW_017062827.1:0-241 GCF_001483705.2 Eufriesea mexicana | reverse complement strand
ATAATAATTACACATTAATAATGAAGGTATAGTTAGGGAAATGTAATGATTACCTGGTTTTGAATACAATATAGTTATTTATACTAATGCTACGTTAGTATCTTTTTATTTAATATAGAGATTTTTGTCACTTTTATAATACTTTTTCAGGTGATTTTTGATATTTGACTCGAATACAGAAATAAATATTAGATTTTCATCATACATATACTATAGTGTATGGCGACCATCGTTCACACTC
>NW_017062826.1:0-241 GCF_001483705.2 Eufriesea mexicana | reverse complement strand
TATCGTCTTGAGCTAATTTTCTTGCATAAATAAGGAGGAAAGATTCTATTGGCGTGCTATAGCTATAGCAATGCTACAGAATCTGGCTCGGAAACTCAATTTTAATGACATTTTCGACAAATTTCGTGGTGAGCTGGCTTTCTTGCTTAGATAAGGGCAGGAGGGGCACTATTGTCGTGATATGGCCATTGCAATGCTGTAGAATCTGCCTGGAAAATCCAATTTTATTGACATTTTCGAC
>NW_017062825.1:0-241 GCF_001483705.2 Eufriesea mexicana | reverse complement strand
AAACATCATTATTCCCTATTTCAAGATCTATGGAGTACAGTGGATGCGGTAGAACGTCCCAATCAAATTGTAACAGCTTTTCTCTTATAGCTAATGCAACATGCGTGTGTGCATTGTCGTGATGAGAAACGACACCTCGTCGGTTCGTCAATTCTGACCGTTTTTCTGTTATGACGGTTTTCACTTTGTCAAATTGATTGCAGTATTCGGCACAATTGATGGTTTCACCTTGAGCAAGGGG
>NW_017062824.1:0-241 GCF_001483705.2 Eufriesea mexicana | reverse complement strand
GTTATAAGAAGCATGAGAGTGAACAATTATGATATAATGCGTGTGTAACTTTATAATTTTATAACAAATATACGATTGTTATACAACAAACTCACAGAACATACCCACTATGTATCCCGTATATGATGTTAATAAGTAAATTACAAAGCTAATAAATACAAAATTGTTAGAAATAGGGCATAACAGGATTTATACTACGTAAAACCATATAAAAATGAAATGTATATGGAAATATGTTAGA
>NW_017062823.1:0-241 GCF_001483705.2 Eufriesea mexicana | reverse complement strand
ACCCTGATAAAACTAGATAACATACCATACACGTATACCCTGCACAAATGAAATATTAACCTACATAAGTACTCGTGACCGCCATGCTTGCGACGCAAACGACTCGAATCGTCCGTCGTATGTCATGACAAAACAACACATAAATCATAAAATGATCGACTCACCGTTCGTATACCGTTCCACCATAACTATACAGCCCGAAGTTAACAAAACATGGAACGTACGCCTTGTTCTTTCTGCT
>NW_017062822.1:0-241 GCF_001483705.2 Eufriesea mexicana | reverse complement strand
AGATAGTTTTGGCCTGCTATAGCCATTGCAAAGCTGCAGAATCGGGCTGGAAATTTCAATTTTCTTGACATTTTCGACTAATATCGTGCTGAGTTGACTTTCTTGCATAAACAAGGAGGAAAGAATCAATTGGCGAGCTATAGGCATTGCAGTGCTATAGAATCTTCCTGGAAAATTAAATTTTATTGACATATTCGTCTAATATCGCGGTGAGATAACTTTCTTGCATAAACATGGAGGA
>NW_017062821.1:0-241 GCF_001483705.2 Eufriesea mexicana | reverse complement strand
AAATCAGCTCACCACGAAATCAGTCGAAAATGTCAATGAAATTGAATTTTCCGTTCAGATTCTGAAGTACTGAAATGGCTATAGCGTGCCCATAGTATCTTTCCTCATTATTTATGCAACAAAAATTACCTCACCACGATATTAGTCGATAATGTCAATAAAATTGGTTTTTCCTTTGTGATTCTATTGCATTGCAATGGATATAGCACGCCAATAGAATCCTTGCTCTATATTTATGCAA
>NW_017062820.1:0-241 GCF_001483705.2 Eufriesea mexicana | reverse complement strand
ACAGGTTAAACGGACGGCTTCAGTACTGCGTTTATGGATGTAATGTGTACTGCAATATCAAATACAATTATCTCTAGCCATAGCGGTACTATATATCGATTATTGAAGAATTGCTGATAAACTTAAGTTATCAGTGGAAAAGCTAGTTCGACGGCTAAAGAACTGTGCTGATGGTTGTACACAGTACTCTTTCGCTAATTGTTAAAGTCTCGAGCGGTAATGGGCCAGTCCTTAGTCATTA
>NW_017062819.1:0-241 GCF_001483705.2 Eufriesea mexicana | reverse complement strand
CCCCCTTTTACGATTTTACGATTTTATTTCAAATTTCGATTTATTTTTGCAAAAAGTTAATTTCTAAAGTAAAATACGTTTACGACGATATTCCTCGAAAAAGATTTTAAATTCCTTTGCATTTATTTTTGAAATACGTGACATTTTTCTTGATATTTAGCTACTCGGGTTACCCGCTAATCAGCGAGATTTTATTTTTACAATTTCGTAATTGCAATTGGTAAACGTAAACATTCTTTAA
>NW_017062818.1:0-241 GCF_001483705.2 Eufriesea mexicana | reverse complement strand
AGGTGTTGCAATTAGTATAATTCGCTATGCTTTCTTAATCCATCTTACCCAAATCGTCCAAAAGTAATTACTCATCCAGCTACAATAACTCCCCTTGTTACTATAATTATTGTATAATACTAAACCTACCACGATCAGTTAGATGACCAATAGACGAAGAAATAAAGCAGGAAAAATTAAAAAAAAAGACAAGAGACCAAACTAACAAAGTTGAATGCGAAATTTTAAATTAAAAATTTAA
>NW_017062817.1:0-241 GCF_001483705.2 Eufriesea mexicana | reverse complement strand
GTCTTCATTTTTCACTATAAAAACACCTGGCTAGTAATTAAACCTAGGGATATGAAAGCCCAGGCTCTGTCCTTCATATTAACCCCACAAATGTCATCGTACGATTTTTCTTGACAACGTCATTGCTGTTCAAATATGAACATAGTATAGATTCAATTTTGCTCTTGTGAGAGGAGTCTTTATTTGGACAGCGCCACCCTGCATAGAGATCTGTAATGCTTCGAGGAAGCAGTCAGCCTAT
>NW_017062816.1:0-241 GCF_001483705.2 Eufriesea mexicana | reverse complement strand
CCGTAAAAATTTAAAACAAAACAAGAGGACACAACTAATAAAGTTCGATAACCTGTGATATTTCCCTATTTTTGTAACTTATTAGTTAATCAACGGTATAATGTATATGATAATAATAATACCGTAACTGACATGAATTTGTCAAGCTGTACTTACTAGCCTTTCACTGCTATTATTCCTATTGGTGAATAAGGAAATCCATTCTAAAACAATAGACTCTGTTATATTAAGTATCTATCTA
>NW_017062815.1:0-241 GCF_001483705.2 Eufriesea mexicana | reverse complement strand
TTGTGTGTGTTAAGCTTGACTAGGTCAAGATAGGCTGCGTTGACTTTTGTTCTATACACTGCTACTCCGATAATTTCTTCGCTCTAATGTGCTCTAATATGCTCCGATTGTATCAGTGGTGGCCAGTAATAGTGGCCTCGGCGTGTGAAGTTTAGCTGTGCTACGTATTTTTGGGTTGGGTTAGGAAAATTTGGTTAGGGGTTCTCTGAATTTTGTGCTGTATACTGCTATTCGGTGCATT
>NW_017062814.1:0-241 GCF_001483705.2 Eufriesea mexicana | reverse complement strand
TCAATAAAATTGAGTTTTCCCGTCAGATTCTATAGAATTGGAATGGCTATAGCATGCCAATAGTATCTTTCCTCCTTATTTAAGCAACAAAATTAGCTCACCACGATATTAGTCGACAATGTCAACAAAATTGAATTTTCCAGTTCAATTCTATAGCATTGCAATGGCTATAGCGTGACCATAGGATCTTTCCTCCTTATTTATGCAACAAAATTAGCTCACCACGATAATAGTCGAAAAT
>NW_017062813.1:0-241 GCF_001483705.2 Eufriesea mexicana | reverse complement strand
AGCGCTCAACATTGTCTGCTATGCACTGCTTAGCTCACGTGAAGGCAGCAATGGCTTTCGTGGTACGTCATTTTGCGTTACGTTACGTCAGCTTATGTTACGGTTGGTCAGGGTAGTGTAGGATAGATTTGAGTTTTGTGCTATACACCGCTATTCGGAGAACTCCTGAGCTCCACAATGCTCTACTGCGCTCTGCTCGACTGTGGTGATGTCAGTAATAGTGCTCTCGGCATATTCGGTT
>NW_017062812.1:0-241 GCF_001483705.2 Eufriesea mexicana | reverse complement strand
TACTCTAATGTACTCTGCTCGACTCTGTGGAGGCGAGCAATAGCGGCGGCGGCACGATAGTTTTAGTTAGGTTAGGTTCGGTTTGAAAAGGTTGGATTATGTTTGGTAAGGCTGGCTTTGACTTACGTGCTGTTCACTGATATTCCGTGTATTCCTCTGATCTATTGTGCTCTACTAAATTCTGCTTGTCTTTGTGGAGGCAAGCGGCAGTGGCCACTGCACGTTATGTTGGTTTATGCTA
>NW_017062811.1:0-241 GCF_001483705.2 Eufriesea mexicana | reverse complement strand
TGAAGAAGAAAATCTGCTGTGACGAAGAATGTTGAAATGGACGTAGGAAATTTATGGCGTGGTCTTAAAGGACCTAGATGTAGTAGAAGAATTTTCCCTCTGTGAAGGAAAATCCAAAAAACTCGAATCCAGTTGTCGAGAACAGACGTACCCTGTCAGACACGTGCTTCCTCGAGTCTTTGTAAAATGAATCCTTTAACCTCTGTTGAGATACGACGAGTTATATTTTGCTCAGTATTTA
>NW_017062810.1:0-241 GCF_001483705.2 Eufriesea mexicana | reverse complement strand
TATTCGGATAATATTTTCACCCTGCATTGCTCTACTAGCCTGTGCTTGCCACTGGGGAGGACAGCAACTGTGGTCGTTGCACGTTTGGTTGAGTACGGTTACGCTTGATTGGGTGAGGGTAGGATAAGTTTGCTTAGGATGGCATTGTCATTTCTGCAATGCACTGCTCTCCAATGGGTTTCTGTACTCCACTGTGCTGCAGTATATTCTGCATGGCTATGTGGATGCCAGCAGTGTTGCT
>NW_017062809.1:0-241 GCF_001483705.2 Eufriesea mexicana | reverse complement strand
ATGGAAAATTCTATTTTATTGTCATTTTCGACTAACATCGTGGTGACCTAACTTTCTTCCACATGTAACGAGGGAAGATTCTACTGGCGAGCTATAGCCATTTCAATGCTACAGAATCTGCCTGGAAAACGTAATTTTATTGACATTTTCGACTAATATCGTCGTCAGCATACGTCCTTGCATAAATAAGGAGGAAAGATTCAATTGGTCAGCTATAGACATTGCAATTCTATTGTATCTG
>NW_017062808.1:0-241 GCF_001483705.2 Eufriesea mexicana | reverse complement strand
CCTAACGCCATCAATCCAATGGCAAGTACAGTCATCTTCTTCCCAGAGAATAGGTCTTTTCAATATCTATAATCCGTTACAGCTTGGTGAACAAAACGCATAACGCCTTCAATTCAATGGCAAGTACAGACATCAACTTGCCAGAAAATAGGTCTAATCGAAATCTATATCCTGCTAGAGCTGGGTGAGTAGATCGCCTAACGCCTTCAATCCAATGGCAGGTACAGCCATCCACTTGCCA
>NW_017062807.1:0-241 GCF_001483705.2 Eufriesea mexicana | reverse complement strand
TTTTGAGTAGACCAATTCTCTGGCAAGTAGATGACTGTACTAGCCATTGGATTGAAGGCGTTATGCGATGTTTTCACAATGCTACAACAGATTATAGATCTTGAAGAGGCCTATTCTCTGGCAAGTAGATGGCTGTACTTGCCATAGGATTGAAGGCGTTACGCGTTCTATTCGCCAGGCTATAACATGTTATAGAATTTGAATAGACCTATTCTCTGGCAAGTAGATGGCCGTACCTGCC
>NW_017062806.1:0-241 GCF_001483705.2 Eufriesea mexicana | reverse complement strand
TGGCCTCCCCGTCGCCAACCACGGTATAATACAGGAGAACAAAGCGCTGACGACCATAGAATGACATTGTATATCACGAAAGTCAAAGGTGCCTCAACATATCACAAACAAACCTAATTTAACCAAACGTAACCTATCCCATCCTAACGCGCCGCGGTCGCAGTTTCTGGCATTCCCAGGTCAAGGAAGGGTAAGCTGGGTCACAGTGGAGAGAAGAATTCCACCGAATAGCAGTGGACAG
>NW_017062805.1:0-241 GCF_001483705.2 Eufriesea mexicana | reverse complement strand
AGCTCACCACGATATTGCCGAAATTGTCAATTAAATGGTATTTGCCAGCCAGATTCTATAGCACCGCAATGGCTAAAGCACGCCAATAGAATCTCTTCTCCTTATTTATCGAAGAAAGACAGCTAACCACGATATTAGTCGAAAATGTCAATAAAATTGTACATTCCAGCCAGATTCAGCAGCATTGCAGTGGCTATAGCACGCCAGTAGATTCTTTCCTCCTTATTTATCCAAGAAAGTT
>NW_017062804.1:0-241 GCF_001483705.2 Eufriesea mexicana | reverse complement strand
GGGGGTATGCATGGATGTATGGATATACGTATGGATGGATGAGTGCATGGATGGACGGATTTACGGATGTATAGATGTGTGGATGTATGGACGTTTGTTTGGATGAATGTATTGGTGTATGTATGGATGTATGTAATGAAGTCTGTCTGGATGCATGTATGGATGGATGTGTGGGTGTATGGATGTATGGATGGACGTATTTTCGTGTGTATGGATGTATGGATGTATATATGTTTGCATG
>NW_017062803.1:0-241 GCF_001483705.2 Eufriesea mexicana | reverse complement strand
ATGGATGTATGGATCGTTGGATGTATGAGTGGGTGGATGTATGGATGGACGGATGTTCGTACGTAGGGATGTGTGCATGTATATATGCTTGCATGTATGTGTGGATGGATGTATCGAAAGATGGATGAACGAATGGGAGGAATTATGGATGTGTGGATGTATGGATGCATGGATGTACGGACGGCGGCCTGTATGGATGGATGGATGAATGGAAGGATTGATGTATGTATCGACTGATTTA
>NW_017062802.1:0-241 GCF_001483705.2 Eufriesea mexicana | reverse complement strand
ATGATTTTATTTAAATTTCAAAATAATAAATAATCGAAAGGACAAATCAACCCCTCGCAAAAGGGGTTGGCTTCGAGATGAAATAAAAATTCCGTCTCTGAATGTTTATTTCGCCACAGTTTGAACGCGACAATAATCAAATTGGTTGCGTTGTAGTTCCTGTATTTTCAAATTAAAGCAACTTTCGAGCCTTCCGATATCTATCGAGTTATAATCATTACTAATCACTCGCCGCTCCAAG
>NW_017062801.1:0-241 GCF_001483705.2 Eufriesea mexicana | reverse complement strand
AAACGAAGGCAAACTCAACATAACGAGCCGCAACCACTAATGCTGGTCGCCCCAGGACCAAGCGGAATACAGTACAGCAGAGTAGAGCGCTGTAATCCACAGTATAAGAGTGTATAACACGAAAGACAATGCTACCCTGACCTAACACAAGCAAACGTAGCCAAAGCAAACGTAGCCAAACTCAACCTAACGTGCCGAGACCACTATTACTCGACACCCCATTGTCGAGCAGAGGATGGCA
>NW_017062800.1:0-241 GCF_001483705.2 Eufriesea mexicana | reverse complement strand
GTATTGATGTATGTATGGATGTATGGATGGATGGATGGATGTATTGATGTATGTATGGATGTACGGATGGATGGACGTTTTGGTGGATGGATGTATGGGTGGAGAGATGTATGGATAGATGGATGTATGGATGGGTGGACGTATGGATGGATGGAGGTATGGAAAGGTGGATGTATATATGGATGTATGTATGGATGAATGGTTGTGTGGATGGATGGATGTACGGATGGATTGCTGTGTG
>NW_017062799.1:0-241 GCF_001483705.2 Eufriesea mexicana | reverse complement strand
CACACACTTAGTCCCACTTTGGAACGCCGTAAAATCCGAACCACGTGACCTACACCCACGCAACTTTAACACATGACAGTTACGTACCTGCGGTTTGGTTTGATTCAACCCGCAATCTATTCGGCTGCCATCGGAAAATTTATACCTTTTCCAGTGCATCTTAGAGTCAAATTTTTCTTCCAAAAATCAGTAAAAAATCTCGCAAGCTCAAAAGCTCGCGAACCGCATACGTGCTCAAAGC
>NW_017062798.1:0-241 GCF_001483705.2 Eufriesea mexicana | reverse complement strand
ATATCGAGAGAACATTCCTCGGTACCTGGTCTTTCCAACGCAGCCTCCTTGATGAAGACAATTCACGACGATTCTTCTACGCGATCTTCCGAAGCCAAATCACGAAGAGGACTCTGCCTCTGTTCGAAACTTCTCGAAGTAACGAAATCGTTCGATGGATCGAAAGCCATTTCGACTACGTCATTTCGTATCTTAGCCAGGAACTTCATCGATGGGTCGCGAAATATTACATTTCCCGCTC
>NW_017062797.1:0-241 GCF_001483705.2 Eufriesea mexicana | reverse complement strand
ATCCATACATACATCCATTCTTCCGTCCATTCACCCATCCTACACGTCCACACATCCATGCCTTCGTACATCCATATATTCTTACATCAATACATCCATGCATACATACATTCGTACATCCATAACGCAAATACGGCCATACGTTCATACATACATACATACAAACGTCCATACATTAATACATCCATCCATCCATACATCCATCCAATCATTCATCCATACAACCATACATTCATGCATC
>NW_017062796.1:0-241 GCF_001483705.2 Eufriesea mexicana | reverse complement strand
TTACGGTTAGTCAGGTTAGGAGAGAGTGGCTTTGAATTTTGTGTTCTACACTGCTATTCGGTGAATTTCTGCGCTCTACTCTCATCAATTATCTTATGCTTGGATCTGTGCAGGCCAGCAATATTGGTCGCTGCGCGGTAGGTTGCGTTGGATTATGTTTGGTTAAGTTATGTTCGGCTGGGCTAGTTACGGATAGCTACGACTTTTGTGCTCAACACTTCTATTCTATGGACTTCTGGGC
>NW_017062795.1:0-241 GCF_001483705.2 Eufriesea mexicana | reverse complement strand
CTATTTCATTGAAATGGCTATAGCACGCCAAAGGCATCTTTCCTCCTTATTTATCCAAGAAAGATAGCTCAACACGATACCAGTCGAAAATGTCAACAAAATCGAACTTTCCAGACAGATTCTATATCATTGCAATGGCAATAACACGCCAATAAAATCTTTCCTCTTTATTTATGCCAGAAAGTTAGCTCACCACGATATTAGATGAAACTGTCAATAAAATTGAACATTCCAGCCAGAT
>NW_017062794.1:0-241 GCF_001483705.2 Eufriesea mexicana | reverse complement strand
GATCTGTGTATTTATGTGTCTATGGATGCGTGGAAGGATGGCTTGATTGGTGGATGGATGTTTGGATGGAAGTATGTAAGCATTCATGGATGTATGGATAGGTGGATGTTTGGCTGGATGGATGTATGGAAGTATGTACGTATGTATGGATGTATGTATTGATGGATGGTTGTATGGGTGATTGTATGGGCGTATGTATGGATGTATGTATTGATGTATGTATGGATGTATGTATTGTTGT
>NW_017062793.1:0-241 GCF_001483705.2 Eufriesea mexicana | reverse complement strand
GGATGTATGGTTGGATGTGCTGTGGTTATGGCAGGATATATGGATGGATGTATGTATTGATGTCAATATGTATGGATGCATGAATGTATGGATATATCTAGGTATGTATGGAAGTCTGTATGGATGTGTGTATGGATGTATGCATGTATGTATGTATGGATGAATGTAAGGTTATATGCATGGCTGTATGTATGTATGTATTTATCGATGTATGGATGGATGGGTGGATTGGTGGTTGGAG
>NW_017062792.1:0-241 GCF_001483705.2 Eufriesea mexicana | reverse complement strand
TATTAAAGCGTTGCCTTTCTATAATTAGTGTTCCTTCCTTTTTAACTCCACTGCCATCCCAAAATTCTATCAATCAGCCAGGCCCTTCTAGTGACTAAGGGCCAACGAATCGTTAGTCATGCAACACCACGTCTGTTAGTTTAGAGCGTGTTGAGAAATTATTAATACTCCGCCATTAGTTTAAATTTTCTTGAAATTTTCTTGGCGCGCGTTAGAGTCGACGGATTCCCGTTTAATCGGT
>NW_017062791.1:0-241 GCF_001483705.2 Eufriesea mexicana | reverse complement strand
ACTAATATCGTCGTGAGCTAACTTTCTTGTATAAATATGGAGAAAAGATACTATTGCCGTGCTGCAGCCTATACAATGCTATAGTATCTGCCTCGAAAATTCAATTTTATTGACATTTTCGAATAATATCGGGGTGAACTCACATCCTTGCATAAATAAGGAGGAAAGATTCTATTGACACGCTATACCCATTAGAATGCTATAGAATCTGCCTCGAAAATTCAATTTTATTGACATTTTC
>NW_017062790.1:0-241 GCF_001483705.2 Eufriesea mexicana | reverse complement strand
AGTGTAAAGCACAAAAGTCGAAGATACCCTAACCTAACATTACCCTATCCAGCTTAACCGAACGTAGCATAACTCAACATAATATGCCGATACCACTGTTTCCGTCTTTTCCAGAGCCATGCTGAACATATTAGAGCGCAGTAGAGTCCAGAAAACCACCCAATGTCGGTGTACAGCACAAAAGTCGAAGCTAACCTCTCCAAACGCAAGCTAACCTAACTTAACCAAACGTAACGTATCT
>NW_017062789.1:0-241 GCF_001483705.2 Eufriesea mexicana | reverse complement strand
CCAATGGCAAGGACAGCCATCTACTTGCCAGAGAATAGGATTATTCAAGATCTATAATCTGTTTTAGCTTGGTGAATAGATGGCATAACGCCTTCGATCGATTGGCAAGTATATCCACCAACTTGCCAGAGAATAGGTCTATTCAAAGTATATTATCTTTTATAGCTTGGTGAATATTTCGCCCAACGCCATCAATCCAATGGCAAGTACAGACTTCTTCTTTCCAGTAAATAGTTCTATT
>NW_017062788.1:0-241 GCF_001483705.2 Eufriesea mexicana | reverse complement strand
CAATTTTCACTGCGATTTTCATTGCGATTTTCATTGCAATATATATCCCTGCGATTTTCACTGCAATTTTCACTGCGATTTTCATTGCAATATATTATATCCCAGCGATTTTCACTGCAATTATCCCTGCGATTTTTACTGCAATATATGAGCCATTCACTGCCCAAATCGAATAACTCCACTTCTTGAAAAATCTTAAATTTAAGTGTCAAAATACTTAATATAGTCATAACTACATTAT
>NW_017062787.1:0-241 GCF_001483705.2 Eufriesea mexicana | reverse complement strand
CCAACAAGATTCTATAGCATTGCAATGGTTACAGTTTGCCAATATAATCTTTCCTCCTTGTTTTTGCAAGAAAGTTAGCTCACCGCGGTAGTAGTCGAAAATGTCAATAAAATTGCATTTTCCAGCCAGAACCTGCAGCATTGCAATGGCTATTGCACTCCGAACGGATATTTCCTAATTACCTATGCAAGGAAGCTAGCTCACCACGATATTAGTCGAAAATGTCAATAAAATTGAATTT
>NW_017062786.1:0-241 GCF_001483705.2 Eufriesea mexicana | reverse complement strand
CTGTCTTCCTATGAAAAATATTTATCTACATTCGGAGGCAGTCGCTAGTGTCATCTTCTCAAAATATCAGTTTATTTACTAATTGTATCCAGAATATGAATTGGGGTGTATATCCATCTCTATTACTACTAACAATGTCTAATTATTTCATCTGGAACCTCATCGCTAGAAATAAATTTGAGTACTAGACCTCTATTGTGGATTAACTACAGAGGTCTTTGATATAGCATTTATCCCAGTA
>NW_017062785.1:0-241 GCF_001483705.2 Eufriesea mexicana | reverse complement strand
TACTGTGATCAAATATATTCTGCTTGGCTCTGGGGAGGCCAGCAAATAGAGGTCCTGTCTCGTCAGGTTTAGATATTCTACGTTTGTTAAGGATAGCTTGGGTCAGGTTCGGTTACGGTATCTTTGACTATTGTCCAATACACTGCTATTTGTTGGCTTTCTGCGCCCTACTATGCTCTAGTGTGTTCTACTTGGCTCTGGTGGGGCCAGCAATAGTTGCCTCGGCACGTCACGATGAGAT
>NW_017062784.1:0-241 GCF_001483705.2 Eufriesea mexicana | reverse complement strand
ACGCCTTCAACCAATGGCAAGCACAGCCATCTACTTGTCAGAGAATAGTTCTATTCAAAATCTCTAACCTGTTACAGCTTGGTGAATAGGTCACCTGACGCCTTCAATCCAATAGCAAGAACAGCCGTCTACTTGCCAGAGAATAGGTCAATTCAAAAACAATAACCTGTTATAGAACGGAGAATAGATCGCCTAACACCTTCAAACCAATGGCAAGTACAGCCATCTACTTGGCAGAGAA
>NW_017062783.1:0-241 GCF_001483705.2 Eufriesea mexicana | reverse complement strand
TGAGGTCAGGTCAGGTCATGACGGGTCAGCTCCGGCCACGTCATGTCAGGTCATGCCACTCCACGTCGGGTCAGGTGATGTCAGGTCAGGTCGGGGAATATCAGGTCATGTCAGCTCAGGTCAGGCCAGGTCAGGTCAGGGACGACCAGGCAATGTCAGGCCACGTCAGGCCAGGTCGGGTCAGGTCAAGGCAGGACGGGTAAGGTCATGACAGACCAGGCCAGGCCATGTCTAGCTCGTC
>NW_017062782.1:0-241 GCF_001483705.2 Eufriesea mexicana | reverse complement strand
GATTGTATAGCACTGCAATGGCTATAGCGTGCCAATAGTATCTTTCCTCCTTATTTATGCAAGAATGTTAGCTCACCACGATATAAGTCGAAAATGTAAATAAAACTGAATTCTCAAACCAGATAAAATAGAATTGCAATGGCTATAGCGCGCCAATTGAATCTTTAGTCCATATTCGTCAAAGAAAGTTAGCTCACCACGATATTAGCCGAAAATGTCAATAACATTGAATATTCCGGCC
>NW_017062781.1:0-241 GCF_001483705.2 Eufriesea mexicana | reverse complement strand
ATTCCACCAATCTTTTTATTTTCTCAGCTTTCTGACTCTTCTCCTGTACAAGCAAGACAATAAACACTCTTGAATAATTATCAGCAGATAAGACGTACCTTTTACCTGCTTTTTACACTGGTTTCATTGGCCCAGTCAAGTCCATGTACCATATACCCATTAATACTGCTGCTTTTACTGTTTCCAAGTTGCTGTAGATATTTCTCCAGATTTTTTCCCTACTGCAACATTTAAATTCTAT
>NW_017062780.1:0-241 GCF_001483705.2 Eufriesea mexicana | reverse complement strand
TGCCAGCAGTGGTGGTCTCGGCATGTTAACCTGAGTTATGCTACGTATAGATAGGCTAGGTTGGGTCATGTTAGGATGTGATATCTTTGACTTTTGAGCCTTAAGCAACAACACAGCCGTTTTCTGCGCTCTACTGCGTTCTGCCATATTCTGCTTCTATCTGGGGACACCATCAGTAGCAGTCGCGTCACGTTAGGTTGTGTTACGCTACGTTTGGTTAGGTAAGGTTAGGTTAGGTTTG
>NW_017062779.1:0-241 GCF_001483705.2 Eufriesea mexicana | reverse complement strand
ACTTTGAATAGACCTATTCTCTGGCAAGTAGATGTCTGTACTTGCCATTGGATTGCAGGAGATCGGCGATCTATTCACCAATCTATGGCAGCTTATAGGTTTCGAATAGACTTATTCTCTGGCAAGTAGATGGCTGTACTTCCCATTGGATTGAAGGCGTCAGGCGATCTAATCTCCAAGCTATGATACCTTATAGATTTTGAACAGACTTAATCTCTGGCAGGTAGATGGCTGTGCTTCC
>NW_017062778.1:0-241 GCF_001483705.2 Eufriesea mexicana | reverse complement strand
GTCCGCGTATTCCTGCGCTCTACTGCGATATAATATTTTGTGCTTGGCTCTGGGGGTCTGAGCGGCAATTATGATCTCGGTACGTTAGATTGGCTATGTTACGTATGGTTAGGTTATGTTAGGTCAGGTTAGGACAGGGTACCATCGGCTTTTGTGGTATTCACTGCAATGCGGATGATTTATGCGCACAACTGTGCTCGGGTGCATCCTGCTTGCCTTTGTGGTGGCCAGAAATAGTGGT
>NW_017062777.1:0-241 GCF_001483705.2 Eufriesea mexicana | reverse complement strand
TGTCAAGTTGGACAAACAGTGCAATGTAATAGCTTTCGCCAACGACAATACTCGTAGAACACACTGGTTCTCGTTCGACCACCAAAGTTAAGCTGCGTTCGGCGCGGATAGTACTTACATACATGGTTGACCGGTTGAGAACTTCGCGTGTTGTTGGCGCCATTCTTTCTTTTACAATCTTCTTTTGCTTCTTCGTCAATTTCTCATATTCAATTCCCTAATCAGATCCATGTACACCTGC
>NW_017062776.1:0-241 GCF_001483705.2 Eufriesea mexicana | reverse complement strand
ATGTATTTAAGGGAAATAATTTGTAGTCTCCTAGTGTGTTCCCTGTATAGGGGAGAAGAAAGGGATGCGTTTCGTCCTGGGCCTGCTAGCGGACTCGTCAGTAAGGCTACCCTAGCAGGCCCTGTCTTAGACCGGGGATACTATTAGAAAATGGGGAAGTTATACGTATAGGAATTGGAGGATTTCCGAGGACTAGCGAGGAAGTCCATCCATCTAATGGCGAGAGTGTAAATGATGGTTG
>NW_017062775.1:0-241 GCF_001483705.2 Eufriesea mexicana | reverse complement strand
TTTAAAAATTCAACGTCTCGAGAGGTTAAGGTATATAGTCAACTATATGCTCTGATTTCCAAAATTTTTTAATATATCGGTGGATATAAACGCTTGAGGTAATTCTTCTTTTAGAAATAAAGGGTGATCGAATTTAATTCCCGATGTGTTCTCAGAAAATTATTTATATTATACTATCGAAGTCGAAAAATTAGGGATACATTGACAGGTTCGTGGAAAATATTTTAATAAAAATTATTTC
>NW_017062774.1:0-241 GCF_001483705.2 Eufriesea mexicana | reverse complement strand
CTCCGAGTGTTGTGCTATGCACTGCGATTCAAGGGATTCCTGCGCTCTACTCTCCTGTAATAAGCTTTACCTGGCTCTGGCGAGGCAGCAATAGTGTTCTCCGCACGTAAGGATTTGTTAGGTTACGTTCGGTTACGTTACGCTTCGTTAGGTTAGGAGAGGGTTGCTTAGACTTATGTGCTATACACCGTTCTTCGGTGGTTTTCTGCCACCTATATTGCTCTACTACACTCTGTTCGCC
>NW_017062773.1:0-241 GCF_001483705.2 Eufriesea mexicana | reverse complement strand
TAGTGGTGGGCTAATTTTCGTGCATAAATAAGGGGGAAGGATACTAGTGGCGTGCCACAGACACTGCAGTGCTATAGAATCTGGGTGGAAAATACATTTTTATTGACATTTTCGACCAAAATCGTGTTGAAATAACAGTATTGCATAAATAAGTTTTAAATATTCTATTGGCGCGATGTGGCCATTATAATGCTATAAAATCTGGCTGGAAAATTCAATTTTATTGTCATTCTCGATTAAT
>NW_017062772.1:0-241 GCF_001483705.2 Eufriesea mexicana | reverse complement strand
TAATATCGTGTTGGGCTCACTTTCGTGCATAAATAAGGAGGAAAGATGCTAGTGGCGTGCTATTGCCATTGCAACACTATTAAATGTGGCTGGAAAATTCGGTTTTTTTGATATTTTCGAATAACATCGTGGTCAGCTAACTGTTTTGTATAAATATGAACGAAATGCACTCTTGGCTTGATATAGCCATTGCAATGCTGCAGAATCTGACTGGAAAATACAAATTTGTTGACATTTTCGA
>NW_017062771.1:0-241 GCF_001483705.2 Eufriesea mexicana | reverse complement strand
AGTAGATCACAGAAGTACACCGAATAACAGAGTACAGCACGAACGTTAAAGCAACCCTAACAACACTTGACCTAATCTATCCTATCGAATAGTAACGTAACTAAGCCTAACGTGCCGAGACCATTATTACTGGACTGCCTTGTGCCAAGCAGAGCATATTAAAGCACACTAGGACGCTGATATCCGCGGAATAGCAGTGGATAGCCCGAAAGTCGAAGTAGCCTATTCTAACCAAGGAAAA
>NW_017062770.1:0-241 GCF_001483705.2 Eufriesea mexicana | reverse complement strand
CTGTATGGTTCGCATTACATCCGTCAGCAGGGCACGGTAGCCGCTGTATTATCCTGTTTAATGGGGATTTAGATGCTATAGACATTCTAGAATGCAAAGGCCACATCTGCCACATCTGGAGGTATTAAAAATTGATATAACTGTACTGAGTACAGTCATCAGCACAGAGCCGTAGCCCTTGGATTAATTTGTTCACTGGTGATGTAATTTCCAAAGCAAGTTTGAGTGGTCAATGTGCAGT
>NW_017062769.1:0-241 GCF_001483705.2 Eufriesea mexicana | reverse complement strand
TGCTATAGTCACTACAATGCTATAGAATCTGGCTGGAAAGTTCAATTTTATTGATACTTTCGAATAACATCGTGGTGAGCTAACTTCCTTGCATAGGTAAGGTGGAAAGATCCTTTTGGCGTGCAATAGCCATTGCAATGCTGTAAAATCTGGCTGGAAAATGCAATTGCATTGACTATTTCGACTAATATCGTGAAGCGCTGTCGCTCTAGCATCAATAAGGAGGAAAGATTCTATTGGC
>NW_017062768.1:0-241 GCF_001483705.2 Eufriesea mexicana | reverse complement strand
GCGTGCTATAGCCATTGCACTGCTATAGAATCTGGTTGGAAAATTCATTTTTATAGACATTTTAGACTAATATCTTGGTGAACCGACTTTCTTGCATAATTAAGGAAAAAATATTCTATTGGCGTGCTATAGTCATTGCGATGCTATAGAGTCTGGCTGGGAAATTCAATTTTATTCACATTTTCTACTAATATCGTGGTGACTTTACTTTTTTGCATATATAAGGAGAAAAGATTCTACT
>NW_017062767.1:0-241 GCF_001483705.2 Eufriesea mexicana | reverse complement strand
TTATTTTAAATATAATTCTCTCAAACGTTTTGTAAATTATATGCACGATGTGTCAGAACAATATTAGTCAGAAGGATAAGTAATTAAATTTCCGATGGTATAGTTAAATCGGAGTACACGCATACACCATTTTTTCAAGTATTTCTGCTTTCGTCACAACCACCTTCATAAATTTCATCCTTACATATGTAAAATTGGAATAAAAAATAAAATAGATTATGACTTAAACATAACATGTATA
>NW_017062766.1:0-241 GCF_001483705.2 Eufriesea mexicana | reverse complement strand
GTCCATGCATCCGTACATCCATACATGCGTACATCAATACACACATACATGCATACATACATACATACATTACTCAAATACATCCATACATTCAAACATCCATACATACATACATCCACACATTCATGCACGCATCCATCCATACATGCATCCATCCATACGTCCATAAATCCACACACCCATACATCCATAAGTCCATCCACCCATACACTCATCCATCCATACGTACATCCATACATAC
>NW_017062765.1:0-241 GCF_001483705.2 Eufriesea mexicana | reverse complement strand
CTGCGATACGTCTGTTAATGCCAAGTTTGGTGAGGTTCGGACAGGGTTGTTTAGACGTTTGTGGCATACACTGCTTTTCGGTGGATTTCTACCCTCCACTGTGCTCCAATATGTTCTGCTTCGCTCTGCGGTGTCTAGAAACCGTGGTTTCGGCACGTCAGTCTGAGTAATGTTACGTCACGTTAGGTTAGGTTGGAATGATCTGGTTATGATTCCGCATTTTGTGCTGCACACTGCGTTT
>NW_017062764.1:0-241 GCF_001483705.2 Eufriesea mexicana | reverse complement strand
ATAAGTAAGGAGGGTAGGTTCTACTGGCGTGCTATAGCCGTCGCTATGATATAGAATCTGGCTAGAAAGTTCAATTTTGTTGACATTTTCGACTTAATATCGTGGTGAGCTAACTTTCTTGCATAAACAAGGAGGAAAGATCATATTGGCGTCCTGTAGCAATTGCAATGCTTTAGAGTGTGGCTGAAAAACTAAATTTTATTGACATTTTCGACTAATCTCGCGGTTAGCTAACTTTCTT
>NW_017062763.1:0-241 GCF_001483705.2 Eufriesea mexicana | reverse complement strand
TTTTCAATCGACAACAGGGTACTGCGTATAGCTATCAAGGCGGAAATGCAGCCATTGCAATAACCAGTTCACTGATGATTTGTATTGTTTTGCAGTTCCAGAATGACAAGGGACGTATCAAATGTTGCCCAAGATGCTAACAATTTACTATACATTAGTACGTGTAGCCATGTATACAGTTGCATAGCCACCAGGCGAACCTATTCACTGATCAGCTGCACTACGCAGCAGTAAAGAATGA
>NW_017062762.1:0-241 GCF_001483705.2 Eufriesea mexicana | reverse complement strand
CAGCACTTTGTATTTCGGAGCGTCCTGCAATTCGCGGCGACGCACTTGCAGGACGCGCCAGTAGCCCCTCCCCCACCCCGCGGCGCGACGGGTACCCACACGAGAGCCGTCCATGCATATGCGCGCGAGACTGGTCATTTACAGGCACGCACAGTACGCATGCCACCGCACCGCAACTCACGCATAGCCTGCGGAAGCAGCATGCCCGGACCACGGTCTATCGAACAGGCGTAGTCACAGC
>NW_017062761.1:0-241 GCF_001483705.2 Eufriesea mexicana | reverse complement strand
CACTGGCATCCGCTTATCTCAGCGGAGGCAAGGAATGATGGTCGTGGCACGTTTGTTTGTGTTCGGTTACGTTTGGGAAGGTAAGATTAAGTTATGTTTGGCTTGGATGGCTTGAACCATTGTGCTACACAATACTATTCAGTGGATTTCTGCGCTCTACGTTGCTCTACTACCCTCAGCTTGGATTCCAGGACGACAGCAATAGTGGTCGTGGCACTGTTGGTTGGGTTACGTTACGTTT
>NW_017062760.1:0-241 GCF_001483705.2 Eufriesea mexicana | reverse complement strand
GATCGGTGGATGTATGGATGGACGGATGTATGTAAACGTGGACGTATGAATGGATGTATGAATAGATCAATGGTTGGATGGATGGATGGATGTATGGATGGATCGAGGTATGGATGAACGTATGTACGGATGTATGGACGCACGTATGTGTGAATGTATGAATGGATGTGTGTATCGATGGATGGATTTATCGAATGATCGACGTACGAATGGATGCATTTATGGATGTATGGATGTGGGG
>NW_017062759.1:0-241 GCF_001483705.2 Eufriesea mexicana | reverse complement strand
GAATCGTAACCGAACTCTCAATACACTGCCGAGACCACTATTACTGGACACCCTTGTACGAAATAGAGCATATTAGAGCACACTAGAGCGCAAAAATTCGCGGAACAGCCGCGCATATCGCAAAAGCCATGGCAGCCTTTTCTAACCTACCCAAACGTAACAAACACAAAGGTAGTCAAACACAACCTAACACGAGGAGACCTCTATTGCTGGCCACCACAGATACAAGCAGAATATAGTA
>NW_017062758.1:0-241 GCF_001483705.2 Eufriesea mexicana | reverse complement strand
CGAGCAAAGTATATTAGAGCACAGTACAGCGCAGAACTACCCCGAATAACAGAGTAAAACTAGGAAGGGGAAGCTACCAATATCTAACCCAAACCAAAATAGCATATCCAAACGAACCCTGACCCAACCTAGCGTGCCGAGAACACTATTGCTGGCACACAGAGCCAAGCGGAGCATTCCAGAGCACGGTAGAGCGCAGAAATCCACCGAGTAGCAGTGTATGGCGCAAAAGTCAAAGCTA
>NW_017062757.1:0-241 GCF_001483705.2 Eufriesea mexicana | reverse complement strand
AACTTACCTGAACTGACAGCATCTGACCTGACCTGACCTCACCTGACCTGACCTCACCTGACCCCACCTGACCTCACCTGACTTGACCGGACTGATCTGACCTGACTTGACCTGACCTGACCTGGCCTAGCCTGAACTGACCCGAGCTGACGTTACAAGACCTGACATTACCTGACCCGACCTCACCTTTCCTGACTTTAGCCGGCCTTACCTAGACTGTCCTGACCAGACCTGACCTAAC
>NW_017062756.1:0-241 GCF_001483705.2 Eufriesea mexicana | reverse complement strand
AGGATGAGGCTGGAAAATACAATTTTATTGACTTTTTCGACTAATATCGTGTTGAGCTAACTTTGTTGCATAAATAAGGATGAAAGATGCTATTGGCGTGCTATAGCAATTCCAATGCCATAGAATCTGGCTGGAAAACACAATTTTCTTGACATTTTCGACTAATATCGTTATGAGCCAGCTTTCCTGCATAAATAAGGAGGAAGGATACTATGGGCGTGCTCTAGGCATTGCAATGCTA
>NW_017062755.1:0-241 GCF_001483705.2 Eufriesea mexicana | reverse complement strand
CTATTCACCATGCTATAACAGATAATAGATTTTGAATAGACTTATTCCCTGTCAAGTACATGGATGTACATGCCATTGGATTGAAGGCTGTAGACGATCTATTTACCAAGCTATAGCAGATTATATATTTTGAGTAGACCTATTCTCTGGCAAGTAGATGGCTGTCCTTGCCATTGGCTGAAGACGCTAGGCGACCTATTCACCAAGCTATAACAGGTTATAGATTTTGAATAGACCTATT
>NW_017062754.1:0-241 GCF_001483705.2 Eufriesea mexicana | reverse complement strand
TCAGGACAGGTCAGGTCAGGTCAGGTTATATTATGTTAGGTCAGGTTAGGTTAGGGCAGCTTGCGATATGTTAGGTTAGGATAGGTGAGACTAAGGGTAGGTTTGATTAGGTTAGGTTAGGGTTGGTAGGGTTAGGTTATGTTTGGTTAGGTTAAGCTAGGTTAGCTAGGTTAGATTGGGCCATTTTAGGTTAGGTTTCGTAATGTTAGGTAAGGAAAAGTTTGGGTAGTTTGGGTTTGGA
>NW_017062753.1:0-241 GCF_001483705.2 Eufriesea mexicana | reverse complement strand
GCTATACTCTGGCAAGTAGGTGGCTGTACCTGAAATTGTATTGAAGGCGATAGGCGATCTATTGACCAAGCAATAACAGGTTATAGACATCGAATAGACCTACTCTCTGGCAAGTAGATGGCTGTACTTGCAATTGGATTGAAGTCGTTTGTTGATGTATTCACCAAGCTAAAACAGGTTAAATATTTTGAATAGACCTATTCTCTGGCAAGTAGATGGCTGTACTTGCCATTGGATTGAA
>NW_017062752.1:0-241 GCF_001483705.2 Eufriesea mexicana | reverse complement strand
TTCTATTGACATTTTCGTCAAATATTGAGGTAAGCAGTCTTTTCTGCGTAAACAACGAGGTAATGTTCTAATGGTTTGCTATAGCCATAGCGTTCCCTTATAATCTCACTGAAAAGTCCTATTTTATTGACAATTTCGACTAATAGCGTTGTGAGCTAGATATTCTACATAAATAAGTATGAAAGGTCCTATTGGTTTGTTGTAACCATTGCATTGCAATATAATCTGTCTGAGAAGTCGA
>NW_017062751.1:0-241 GCF_001483705.2 Eufriesea mexicana | reverse complement strand
GCGATTCCAAGGATTTCTGCGTCCCACTATCCACATATATGTTCTGCTTGGCTCTGTGGAGGCTGGTCGTGACACGTTAGGTTGAGTTATGCTACGTTTGGTTATTTTACAATTGGTTAGTTTCGAAGAGGGTAGATAGGAGTTTTGTGCTATACACTGCTATTCGGTTCGTTCCTGTGCTCTGATGAGCTCTAATATGTTCAGCTTGGCTGCACGAAGGACAGCAATAGCGGTGTCGGTA
>NW_017062750.1:0-241 GCF_001483705.2 Eufriesea mexicana | reverse complement strand
CTTTGCTAACACCAGTAACAACAGTAACATCCATTCGTTCGGTATTTATACTATCACTATTTTTCAATACTAGTTTAATAACTGATAATCTTCTTGTTCAAGTACCTTGAACAAAAAAAGTAATATTTAATTGACCTTTAATAAGTTTACTGCTATCTTTAGCAAAAATAACAACCGCTTATTTCTTTTGTGTCATACAATTATCAAAATTTCTTACTGAATAATAATTAATGTCAAAGTC
>NW_017062749.1:0-241 GCF_001483705.2 Eufriesea mexicana | reverse complement strand
CACAGAAGAAGTTAGAGAATATTAGATTACAGTAGAGCCCAGAAATCCTCCGAATAGTTGTGCTCCGCAATAACGCAGAAGCTATCCTTGCATAACCTAACCAAACCTAACTTGACCAGACGGAAATAAACCCAACCTATCGCGCACAGACGACTATTGGTGGCTTCCCCACAGCCGGACAGAGTATTGTAGACCAATGTAGGGCGCAGATGTCCACCGAGTATTGGTGCATAGCACAAAT
>NW_017062748.1:0-241 GCF_001483705.2 Eufriesea mexicana | reverse complement strand
ATTTTTTTCGACCTTCCCCCCCGCTCCGCGTTTAGCGAAAAAATTTTCCGATCTCAGATTTCGAAGTGTTTGATACGTGTACAAAAGCTGTCATGTCTGAATCAAGTTACACAGCGATTCAGAGTTCACGGTTAATCGATAGATCTCCATCACTGGAATGAAACGAATGGCCTCTATAAAACTTTACCTTCTTTATTTTCCTTTTCGTTGAAAATAATGTTATAAATGCCATGATGGAAAT
>NW_017062747.1:0-241 GCF_001483705.2 Eufriesea mexicana | reverse complement strand
GGTTGTCGCGTCGCGTCGCGATCAAAATTCTCGTATTTCCGACGGGTTGTAAGGCAGTCTCGCGACTATGACACGTGTTGCCCGCCAAATTAATATTGAGCAACTGTTTAAGTTGTGCGAGCGTAAAAGCGTAGTGTCTTCGATGTTTTGAAGAAAACGTGGCGTATTGTTGACTGGAAATCGGTTAGACGAAGTGTTTGAAGAGAACCGTGTCTCTGAGGTCTCGAACCGAAGTGTTAGA
>NW_017062746.1:0-241 GCF_001483705.2 Eufriesea mexicana | reverse complement strand
AAGATTCTATTGTCATGGTATAGCCGTTGCAATGCTATAGAATCTGTATTGAAAATTCAATTTTATTGACATTTTCCACTTATATCGTGATGAGATGGTTTTGTTGCATAAATAAGGGGGAAAGTTTCCATTGGCATGCGATACCCGTTGCAATGCTATAGAATCTGACTGGAAAATACAATTTTATTGACACTTTCGACTAATATTGTGGTGAGCCAATTTTGTTGCATAAATAAGGAGG
>NW_017062745.1:0-241 GCF_001483705.2 Eufriesea mexicana | reverse complement strand
CCAAACCTAACCGAGTCAAACGTAACCTAATACAGCCTAACGCGCCGCTGCCGTTTCTGGCCCACTAGAGCAAAGACGAGCACGCTCAATCACAGTACTGCGTAGAAGTCTGCAAAATAGCAGTGTATAGCACAAAAGTCAAGGCTATCCTAGCCTAACCTAACCGAACGTAGCATAGCCAACCCTAACCTGGCTCAACCTAACCGCCCTACACCACTATTGCTGACCTCCCCAGATCCAA
>NW_017062744.1:0-241 GCF_001483705.2 Eufriesea mexicana | reverse complement strand
ACCAATTCTCTGGCAAGTAGATGGCTGTTCTTGACATTGGTTGAAGGCGTTTGGCGATCTATTCACCATGCCATAACAGATTATAGATTTTGAATAGACCTAATCTCTAGCAAGTAGATGGCTGTACTTGCCATTTGTTTGAAGGCCTCAGGCGACCTATTCTCCATTCTATAAAAGCTTATTGATTTTGAATAGACCAATTCTCTGGCAAGTAGATGGCTGTTCTTGCCATTGGTTGAAG
>NW_017062743.1:0-241 GCF_001483705.2 Eufriesea mexicana | reverse complement strand
TGAAAGTTGACGTAAGGTACTATTGGCGTGCTATAGCCATTGCAGTGTTATAGAATCTGGATGAAAAATTCAGTTTTATCGACATTTTCGACTAATATCGTGGCGAGCTAACTTTCATGCGTAAATAATGTGGAAAGAATCTATTGGCGTGCTATAGCCATTGCAATGCTATAGAATATGTCTGGAATGTACAATTTCATTCATATTTTCGACTAATATCGTGGTGAGCTAACTTTCATCG
>NW_017062742.1:0-241 GCF_001483705.2 Eufriesea mexicana | reverse complement strand
TTATACTTTTGTGCTATACACTGCTGTCCATTGGATTTCTGCGTTCTACTGTGCTGAAGTATTTTCAAGGTGGCAGTGTAGCGTCAGGATGTGTTATGTTACGTTTGGTTAGCTTATATTCGCTTGTGTTAGGTTAGGATACCTATGACTCCCGTGATAAAACTGTTATTCTGTGGAACCCTGCGCTATACTTTCCACCAATATGCCCTGCATGGTAATGGGAAGTCCAGCAATATTTGGA
>NW_017062741.1:0-241 GCF_001483705.2 Eufriesea mexicana | reverse complement strand
TTTTCGCCTGATACCGTGGTCAGCTACATTTCCCGCCTAAATAATGAGAAAAGATTCAATTATCGTGCTATAGCCACTGCACTGCTATAGAAACTGGTTGGAAATTTCATTTTTATGGACATTTTCGACTAATATCTTGGAGAACTAAGTTTCTTGCATAAATAAGTGTGAAATATAATATTGTTCTGCTATAGCCATGGTAATGCTATAGAACATGGCAGGAAAACGCAATTTTATTGAC
>NW_017062740.1:0-241 GCF_001483705.2 Eufriesea mexicana | reverse complement strand
CAAAAATGTATCAGTATAAGGTTAACTACTTGATAGTTTTCAAGATATTTACGATTAGAGTTTCATTATTGCCTTAATTACAGATTTATTTCGAATATTTATCAAGCACCGTTGTGGCCTGATGGCGATACTCGAAAATTTTCATGCTGATGACAATTTCTGAACATTGTCGTTAGGTCACAATGTCTCTTGATAACTATCGACAACTATTTGGAGGAATCTCTAGTTAAGAATAATAAAG
>NW_017062739.1:0-241 GCF_001483705.2 Eufriesea mexicana | reverse complement strand
TATTTGGAGGCGGTAGGCGATCTATTCACCAAGCTATAACAGGTTATAGATTTTGGAAAGACCAATGCTCTGGCATGTAGGTGGCTGTACTTGCCATTGGATTCAAGGCGACAGGGGATCTATCCATCAAGCTATAACAGACTACAGATTTCCAAAAACCTCTTCTCTGGCAAGAAGGTGGCTGTACTTGCCATTGGATTGAAGGCGTTTGGCGATCTTTTCACCAAGCTATAACAGGTTA
>NW_017062738.1:0-241 GCF_001483705.2 Eufriesea mexicana | reverse complement strand
TTGTGTATGTTACGTTTTGTTAGGTTAGGAGAGAATTGCTTAGGCTCTTGTGCCGTTCATCGCCGTTCGGTGGATATCTGCGCTCTACTCCTATCCAATACATTCTGCTCGACACAGTGGTGGTCATTAATGGAGGTCTCGGCACGTTAGGTTGAGCCATGTTACGTTCCCTTATGGTAGGTTAGGAAGTATTGGTTAGGACTTCCCCGACTTTTGTACTATACACTGCTACACGGTGTAT
>NW_017062737.1:0-241 GCF_001483705.2 Eufriesea mexicana | reverse complement strand
TGGGGGAAAGATCCTATTGGCGCTATATAGCAGTTGCAATGCAATAGAATCTGACTGGAAATTACAATTTTATTGACATTTTCGACTTATATCGAGGTGGGCAAACTTTCTCGCATAAATAAGTAAGAAAGATGCTTTTGGCGTGCTGTAGTCATTGAAGTGCATCAGAAACTGACTTTAAAGATCAATTTTATTGACATTTTCGATTAATATCGCGGTGAGCAATCTTTCACTCATAATT
>NW_017062736.1:0-241 GCF_001483705.2 Eufriesea mexicana | reverse complement strand
TGTCAATAAAATTGAATTTTCCATCAAGATTCTATAGCAGTCCAATGGCTATAGCACGCCAATGGAATCTTTCATCCTTATTTATGCAAGGAAGGTAGCTCACCACGATATTAGTCGATAGTGTCAGTAAAATTGAATTTCCTTTCCTGATTCTGTAACTTTGCAATGACTAGAGCTTGCCAACAGAATGTTTCCTCCTTACTTACGCAAGGATGTTAGCTCACCACGATATTAGTCGAAA
>NW_017062735.1:0-241 GCF_001483705.2 Eufriesea mexicana | reverse complement strand
TGTACAAACCCATACACCCACCCATACATACATGCATAGACACATCCGCACATACATGCATACGTACATCCATACATCCACCCACACCAACATCCGTACATTCGCCCTTCCATACACGCATCCATATATCAATCCATCCATACAACCATCCATAAATCCATCTAACCATCCATCCATACCATCCATACATCCTTACATACATACATCCATACATACATACGTACATACGTAGATCCGGCCA
>NW_017062734.1:0-241 GCF_001483705.2 Eufriesea mexicana | reverse complement strand
AACCTTCTTGCATAAATAAGGAGGAAGGATTCAATTGGCGTGCTATAGCCCTCGCAACGCTATTGAATATGCCTGGAAAAATCAATTTTATTGACATTTTCGGCTAATATCGTGGTGAGCTAACTTCCTTGCACAGGTAAGGAGGAAAGACTCTATTGGCGTGCTTTTGCCATTGCTGTGCTATAGAATCTTCCAGGAAAATTCAATTTTATTGACATTTTCGACTAATATCGTGGTGAGC
>NW_017062733.1:0-241 GCF_001483705.2 Eufriesea mexicana | reverse complement strand
GAGTAATGTTGTGTTAGGTTACGTATGGTTAGGTTAGATTTGTTTGGGTTAGGTTAGGGTATCCTTTACTTTTGTGCTATACACTGCCATACTATGGACCTGTGTGCTCCACTGTGCTCTATCATATTCTGCTTGCTTCCAGGCAAACCAGTAATAGTGGTCGCGGCGCCTTATGTCCAATTGTTCTATGTTCGGTTAGGTTAGGTTAAGCCTGGTTAGGTTAGGACATTTCTGACTTTTG
>NW_017062732.1:0-241 GCF_001483705.2 Eufriesea mexicana | reverse complement strand
AAATAGTTTTTAATAATTTGTCGTTTATTGCAAAGGTTAAATGGGGTCTCCACGCCACTATATTGAGTAAGCTATACACTGGAGTCTTTACAGTTATAATAACCTATGCTGCAAAAGCCTGGATAGACTTACTAAATGTTCACCACAAACGGCGACTTGCACTGGCACAGCGCCAAGCTTTAATAAGAGTTACGAAAGCTTATGGAACTATCTCTACCGACGCTCTCTTAATACTAGCCGG
>NW_017062731.1:0-241 GCF_001483705.2 Eufriesea mexicana | reverse complement strand
GGTAATGGCACGATAGGTTGTGTTAGGCTACGTTTGGTATTATCACGATTGGTCAGGTTAGGATGGGATAGCTTCGGCTTTTGTGTTGTACGCCGCTGTTCGAATGATTTCTACGCTCTGCATTGCTCTACTGTACTCTGCTCGACGGTGTGGAGGCTAGCAATAATGGTCCCGGCACGTTAGGTTGAGTTAGATTCCGTTTTTCTAGCTTTGGTTGCGTTGGGTTAGGTAAGGATTGCTT
>NW_017062730.1:0-241 GCF_001483705.2 Eufriesea mexicana | reverse complement strand
TGTATAGCACAAAAGTCAAAGATATCCTGACCAAACCAAACATAACCCAACCTAAACAAACGTGGAATTAGTATACCAGACGTGCCACGAACACTATTGTTGTCTTCCACAGAGACAAGTAGAATACGATAGAGCACAGTAGAGCACAGATGTCCATATAATATCAGTGCGGAGCACGTATATCAGGGCTACCCTAACTTAACCCAACGTAACCTAACCAAACCAAACGTAATCTAACAGA
>NW_017062729.1:0-241 GCF_001483705.2 Eufriesea mexicana | reverse complement strand
CTCAAAAAGCATCTTTCCTCCTTACCTACTCAAGGAAGTTAGCCCACCACGGTGTTAGTCGAAATTGTCAATAAAATTTTTTTTCCAGCCACAATCTATATCTTTGCGATGGCTATAGCACTCAAAAAGCATCTTTCCTAATTACTTAAGCCAGGAAGTCAGCTCACCACGGTATTACTAGAAAATGTCAACGAAATTGTATTTTCCAGCCACATTCTATACCATTGCAATGGCTATAGCA
>NW_017062728.1:0-241 GCF_001483705.2 Eufriesea mexicana | reverse complement strand
AGGGCCAAGCAGCACATATTAGAGGAGGGTAGAACGCAGAAACCGATAGAACCGCAGTGCATAACACGAAACGCAAAGATACCATAACATAACACCAGCAAACATAACCTAACCAAACGTAACTTACTCCAAACTAACGCGACGCGGCAAATATATCTGGAATTTCTGTAGCAAGGTGGGGAATATTAGATAAAAGTAGGTCGCAGAAATCCACTGAAATGCGGTGTACAGCACAAAAGTC
>NW_017062727.1:0-241 GCF_001483705.2 Eufriesea mexicana | reverse complement strand
GACTCCGTGTCACAAACGCAAAATTTCTAAGCGCCTATAGCCACCCTTTGTGTCATAAACGCAAAATTTCTAAGCGTCTATAGGCGCCCTTCGTGTCACAAACGCAAAATTTCGAAGCGCTTATGGGCGCCCTTCGCGTCACAAACGCAAAATTTCTAAGTGTCTATAGGCGCCCTTCGTGTCACAAATGCAAAATTTCCAAGCGCTTATGGGCACTCTCTGTGTCACAAACGCAAAATTT
>NW_017062726.1:0-241 GCF_001483705.2 Eufriesea mexicana | reverse complement strand
CTGGATGGAAAACTCAATTTTATTGACATTTTCGACTAATATCGTGGCGGGCTAACTTTCTTGTTTAAATAATGAGGAAAGGATCTGTTGACGTGCGATAGCCATTGCAATGCTGCAGCATCTGTCACGAAAATTCAATTTCATTGACATTTTCGACTAAAATCGTGGTGAGGTAACATTCTTGCACAAGTACGGCGGAAAGATCCTATTGGCCAGCTATAGCAATTGCAATTCTATAGTA
>NW_017062725.1:0-241 GCF_001483705.2 Eufriesea mexicana | reverse complement strand
CGCGTTTCAGGGGAGTATAATTTTCGAGGTGGGTTAAGTTACCGGACTCGACTCCGTAATCTTACGAGGCAATAAACCTTCGTCCCGGGATTCGTGTCGGACATCTTCGAGATTAAGCTTCGTCGGGTCATCCCGCGACTCGGTTCATCCTTTGCTACCCCCTGACACTTGGTCCTACCATTAGGAGCTGTTTGCTGGGAACGGTATCCAGTGAACCGGAGGTATTAGACCGAGGAGGTGT
>NW_017062724.1:0-241 GCF_001483705.2 Eufriesea mexicana | reverse complement strand
CGCGTTTCAGGGGAGTATAATTTTCGAGGTGGGTTAAGTTACCGGACTCGACTCCGTAATCTTGCGAGGCAATAAACCTTCGTCCCGGGATTCGTGTCGGACATCTTCGAGATTAAGCTTCGTTGGGTCATCCCGCGACTCGGTTCATCCTTTGCTACCCCCTGACACTTGGTCCTAGCATTAGGAGCTGTTTGCTGGGAACGGTATCCAGTGAACCGGAGGTATTAGACCGAGGAGGTGT
>NW_017062723.1:0-241 GCF_001483705.2 Eufriesea mexicana | reverse complement strand
ACGATTATTATTTTATTTTCCACCGTTTCTCGGGGATTATTCCCTTTTGCGTTCGATGTGCTGTCTGTTTCGATGAAATTATATCGCTACGTTGTTGAAAGAACTTTCACTCTTTGTCCACTGCAGGTATGCGTTCTAGGTTTGCTTTGACTGCGGAGGAGGATCCGTCGCCCTCGAAGGTCTAGGCAAGAATGGTATACTAACCACTTTTTTTTTTTTTAACATACGTTTATTATGCCGG
>NW_017062722.1:0-241 GCF_001483705.2 Eufriesea mexicana | reverse complement strand
TATTGATGGGTGGGTGTATGTATAGATTGACGTACGGATGGACGGATGCACGGATGTATGGATGTATGTATGGATGTATGCATGGATGTATGAATGGAAATTTGTATGGACGTATGTATGGATGTATTCATGGGTGTAAGTATGGATGTATGTATAGTTGTATGTATGGATGTATGTATGGATGAATGTATGGGTGTATGTATAGATATGTTTATTGATGTGTGTATGGATGCATGGATGG
>NW_017062721.1:0-241 GCF_001483705.2 Eufriesea mexicana | reverse complement strand
GAGCGTGGTAGCGGTGAGTAGTACCCAGAAATCCACAGGATCGCAGTGTATAGCAGAAAAGTCTAATTTATCCAAACCTATTCCAAACTGACGTAACCTAACCAAGCGTAGCCTACTCCAACGTAACGTGCCGAGAACACTATTGCTGGCCTCCGCAAAACCAAGCAGAAAATATTACAGCACAGTAGAGCGCAGTCGTCCACCGAATAGCTGTCTAGAGTACAAAAGTCGAACATAGCCA
>NW_017062720.1:0-241 GCF_001483705.2 Eufriesea mexicana | reverse complement strand
AAAATGTCAATAAAAATGTATTTTCCAGTCAGATTCTATAGCATTGCTATGGCTGTAGGATGCCAATAGAACGTTTCCTCCTTACTTATGCAACAAAATTAGCTCACCACTGTATTAGTCAGAAATGTCAATAAAATTGAATTTTCCAGTCAGATTCCATAGCATTGCAACGGCTACGGCATGCCAGTAGAATCTTTCCTCCGTATTTATGCAACGAAATTACCTCACCACGGTATTAGAA
>NW_017062719.1:0-241 GCF_001483705.2 Eufriesea mexicana | reverse complement strand
GACGCCAGCAGTAGTGGTTGCGGCAGGTTTGTTTGGGTTATATTATGTTTGGTCAGGTTAGGTAATGTTAGGACTGGGTATCACAGAATATTGTGCTGTGCACTGCAGTGCGGTCGACTTCTGTCTCTACTGATCTCTAATATGTTCTGCTTGGCTCCGGAGGGGCCGGCAATATTTGTCTCGGCACGCTGCGCTGTGTTATGTTACGCTTGGCTTGGCTAGGCTACGATAGGATTGGTTA
>NW_017062718.1:0-241 GCF_001483705.2 Eufriesea mexicana | reverse complement strand
AAAATGTCAATAAAATTGAATTTCCCAACCACATTCTACATCATTGCAATGGCTATAGCACTCCAGAAGTATCTTTCCCCCTTACTTAGGGAAGGAAGTGAGCTCACCACGATATTAAAAGAAAATGACAATAAAATTGAATTTTCCAGGACGATTCTATAGCATTGCTGTGGCTATAGCACGCCAATAGAATCTTTCCTCCTTATTTATTCCAGGAAGTTGGCTCACTACGATATTAGCC
>NW_017062717.1:0-241 GCF_001483705.2 Eufriesea mexicana | reverse complement strand
CCAAGCCCAACCCAAACTAGCGTAACGTATCCAAACGTAGCCTAATTCATCATAACCACCCAACACCACTATTAATGGCCTCCCCAGGGTCGAGCTGAGTACAGTAGAGTGACATAGGTTGTAGAAATCGACCGAATACCGGAGTATAGCACAAAGGTCAAATCAAGTATCTCCTTGGTTATCCAGACGTAATATAACGAAACGCAACCCAGCTTAACCTAACGTGCCGAGGACGATGTTG
>NW_017062716.1:0-241 GCF_001483705.2 Eufriesea mexicana | reverse complement strand
GTGAATAGAATTTGTCTGGAAAGTACAATTACATTGAAATTTTCGACTGATATCGTGATGAGCAGACTTCTTTACATAAATAAGCTGGAGAAATCTTGTCAATATGGAATAGCCATTGTATTTCAACTTAATTTGTGTAGAGAGTTCAATAATATTGATATTTCCGTCTAATATCCCTTTGAGCTGTCTTTGTACATAAATAAGGAGGAAAAGTTCCATTGGTTTGTTATAGCCACTGCAT
>NW_017062715.1:0-241 GCF_001483705.2 Eufriesea mexicana | reverse complement strand
TATAGTCATTGCGATGCTATAGAATCAGCCTGGAAAATTCTATTTTATTAACATTTTCGGCTAATATCGTTGTGACCTAGCTTTCTTGCATAAATAAGGAGGGTTGTTGATATGGGCGCGCTATTGCCATCGCAATGCTATAGAATCTGGCTGGAAAATACAATTTTAATGACGTTTCCGACTAATATCGTGGTGACCTTACTTTCTTGCATATATCAGGAGGAAAGATTCTACTGGCGTG
>NW_017062714.1:0-241 GCF_001483705.2 Eufriesea mexicana | reverse complement strand
CACATATGCGCTATGTGCCGCTATTCATTGTATTTCTGCGCTCTACTCTCTTGTAACGTGGTCAGGTTAGGTTAGGGTATCTACGGCTATTGAGCTATACACTGCTCTTCGGCGGATTACTGCGCTCTACATAGCTCATCCGGTATTCTGCTCAACCGTGGGGATGCAAGCAACTGTGGTCGTGGCTCGTTATTTTGAGTTAGAGTATGTTTGGTATGGTTAGGTTAGATTAAGTTTGGCT
>NW_017062713.1:0-241 GCF_001483705.2 Eufriesea mexicana | reverse complement strand
CAACCTAGCATGATGAGACAACTATTTCTGACCTCCGCAGATACAAGCAGAGTGTACTATGGCACAGTAGCGCGCAGAAATATACAAATAGCAGCGAACAGCGAAAAGTAGGGGACATTCCAACAAAACCAGACACAACCTAACCTAACCAAATGCAGCGTAAATCAACACACTGTGACGCGACAGCTGCCACCGGTCTCCTCAGGGCCAAGCAGAATATAGTAGAGCACAATCGAGCGCG
>NW_017062712.1:0-241 GCF_001483705.2 Eufriesea mexicana | reverse complement strand
GCATACATTCATCCATATATCCTTCCATCCATTAATCCATCCATCCGTACAGCCATCCCTCCAACCATACATCCATCCATGCGTACATCCATCCATCAACACATACATCCATACATACATCCATACATAGCTCCATAGATACGTCCATACATACATCCGCACATACAACGACACATACATGCATACATCCGTTCATACATCCACCCATACATCCATCCATAAATACAGTCATATATCCATA
>NW_017062711.1:0-241 GCF_001483705.2 Eufriesea mexicana | reverse complement strand
GAGGTCTCGACACCTTTGTCTGGGACAGGATACGTTTCGTTATGTTATGTTTGCCTAGGTTAGGCTTGGATAGCATGCACTTCCCTGCTATACACAGCTCTTCTATCGATTCCTGGTCTCTGTACTCCTCTAATAGGCTCTGCTTCACCTTGTGGTGGCCAGCAATAATGGCCGCGCCACGTTAGGTCCAGTTATATTATTCTCGGTTAGGTTATATTAAGGTGGGTTAGGTTAGGATAGC
>NW_017062710.1:0-241 GCF_001483705.2 Eufriesea mexicana | reverse complement strand
GACATATAGGACGCCTATGGGCGCTTAGAAATTTTGCGTTTGTGACACGGAGGACGCCTATGGACGCTTAGAAATTTTGTGTTTGTGACACGGAGGGCGCTTATGGGTCCTTAGAAATTTTACATTTGTGTCACATAGGGCGCCTAAGGGCACTCGGTGTAGTTTAGCTTTGTGACATGGAGGGCGCTCGTTTTCACGAAAATGGCGCACATCGGATCTCGATTCCTACCGTATAGTACGG
>NW_017062709.1:0-241 GCF_001483705.2 Eufriesea mexicana | reverse complement strand
ATGAGTAAACTTTCACTATTAAAGTTTAGATATTAAAATCTAAATATTTGTTTATATTTATATTTTATATATGAATACCTATTTATTTATTTTTATAACGTTTATTAATTTTTTAATTTGGTTAATCCTAGAAAGCCTAAGCTTTTGTTGTATTTTTTAGGTTTTTCGTATTTTAAATCTTTTCACGTTATTCTTAATGTACTTTTCCTTAACGGATTGCAGTTTGTATGAAGTTTTATAA
>NW_017062708.1:0-241 GCF_001483705.2 Eufriesea mexicana | reverse complement strand
TGCCGCACTGCAATGGCTATAGCGGGCCAAAAGGATCTTCCCTCCTTACTTATGCAAGGAAGTTGGCTCACCACGATATTAGTAGGAAATGTCAATAAAATTGAATTTTCCAGCAGGATTCTATAGCATTGCAATGGTTGTACCACGCCAATAGTATCTTTCCTCCATGTTTTTGCAAGTAAGTTAGCTCACCACGATATCAGTCGAAAATGTCAATAAAATTGAACTTTCCAGCCAGATT
>NW_017062707.1:0-241 GCF_001483705.2 Eufriesea mexicana | reverse complement strand
TTTTATTGACAATTTCGACTAATATCGTGGTGAGCTAACTTTCTTGCATAATTATGGAAGAAGCATCCTATTGGCGTGCTATAGCCGTTTCAATGCTATAGAACCTGGCGGGAAAATTCAATTTTATTGACAATTTCGACAAATATCGTGGTGAACAAGCTTTCTTGCATAAATAAATATGAAATATACTATCGGCGTGCTATAGCCATTGCAATGCTATAGAAACTGGCTGGAAAATTCA
>NW_017062706.1:0-241 GCF_001483705.2 Eufriesea mexicana | reverse complement strand
TTCTGGCCTCGCCAGGGCCTAGCGGATTGTAGTAGAGCACAGTCGAGCGCAGAAATCCCCGCAAAACAGTGTATAACACGAAAGTCAGAACTAACCTTAACGCACATATACCAAACTAAACTAACAAAACATGACCTAACTCGACCAAACCTGGCGGGAACAATGTTGCTGGCATTCTCAGGGATAAGCATAATGTAGTACAACACAGTACAGCGCAGGAATACACCGAATAGCACTATAT
>NW_017062705.1:0-241 GCF_001483705.2 Eufriesea mexicana | reverse complement strand
AACTGACCTGACCTGACCGAACCTAACCTAACATGACCTGGCCTAACCGGCCGTAACGTGACCTCACCTTACCTAAGCTAACCTAACCAAACCCGACCTAGCCTAACCCACCCTATCCTAACCCAACCTAACCTAACCTAACCTAACCAAGCCGAACTAACGTAACCCTGCCTAACCCAACCCATCCTTACCTAACCCGACATAGCCTAACCTAACCCAACCTAACCTAACCTAACCTAAC
>NW_017062704.1:0-241 GCF_001483705.2 Eufriesea mexicana | reverse complement strand
GATGTATGTATGCAAGAATGCACTTGTGTATGTATGGATATATGTATTGATGTATGTATGGATTTATGGATGGTTGGATGGATGGTATGTTGTATGGATGTATGGATCGACCTATGTATGGATGTGTGGATCTATGGATGGATGGATGTATGAATGAATGTATGTATGCATGTACGAATGTATGGATGATACGTTTGTATGGATGTATGGATGTATATTTTTATGGATGTATGGATGGATG
>NW_017062703.1:0-241 GCF_001483705.2 Eufriesea mexicana | reverse complement strand
TGGCAGATTCAGTTTCATTTACATTTTTGACTAATATCGTGGAGAGCTAACTTTCTTGCATAAGTAAGGTGGAAAGAATCCCTTGGCGTGCTGTAGGCTTTGCATTTCTACAGAATCTGGCCGGAAAGATCAATATTATTGACAGTTTCGACTAATACAGTGGTGAGCTACATTTCTAGTATAAGTAAGGAGGAAATATTCTATTGGCGTGCTATAGCCATTGCAATGCTATAGAATCTGC
>NW_017062702.1:0-241 GCF_001483705.2 Eufriesea mexicana | reverse complement strand
GCAGGTTAGGTTGAGTTAATCTACGTTCGGTTATGTTAGGTATGGCCGTGTTAGGATAAGGTAACTTCGACTATTGTGCTATGCAACGCGGCTATATGCATTTCTTCGCTCTGCTCTCTTCTAGTACGTTCTGCTTGGCTCTGTAGTGGGCAGTAATAGTGGTCTCGCAAGATAGTTGGTGCAACGTTACGTTTGGCTTGGCCATGTTAGGTTAGGTCTGGATAGGGTAGCTTATACTTTT
>NW_017062701.1:0-241 GCF_001483705.2 Eufriesea mexicana | reverse complement strand
CAAAAATATTACATACACATTTTTTTATCTGCCATCGTCACGTTGCAGGGCCGTATTCGACTCCATAGTGAGGGTAGCAAAACATTTCGTCTAATATCTCGTAAACTATCGGCGATAATGCAATTGTGTAAATAGAAAATTTTTTCATTTTTTAATGACGAATATGATTGCATAAATAAATTTGCAAAGAATCAATTTGTTTATTGAATAAATTAATTAATTGACTTTCTTAGTTAATTTT
>NW_017062700.1:0-241 GCF_001483705.2 Eufriesea mexicana | reverse complement strand
GAGTCGAAAATGCCAATAAAGTTGAATTTTCGAGGCAGATTCTATAGCATTGTAATGGCTATATTACGGCAATAATATCCTTCCTCCTTATTTATACAAGAAAGTCACCTCACAACGATATTAGTCGAAAATGTCAACAGGATTGAATTTTCCAGTCTTCTTCTATAGCATTGCAATTGCTATAGCTCGCCAATAGAATTCTTCCTCCTTATTTATGCAAGAATGTTAGCTCACCACGATA
>NW_017062699.1:0-241 GCF_001483705.2 Eufriesea mexicana | reverse complement strand
TATTACAGGTTTCCCCAGACACATACAGTACACAGTAGAGCACTGTAGAGCGTAGAAGTCCACCGAATAGCAGTGTACTGCACAAAAGTCAAAGATATCCCACCCCAACATAACCAAACGTAACTTCACCAAACGTAACATAACATATTCAAACGTGCCGAGGCCACTATTTCTGGCTTCCCGAGAGTCGGGCAGAGTATAGTAGAGCAACCTATAGCGCAGGAATCCACCGAAGTGCAGT
>NW_017062698.1:0-241 GCF_001483705.2 Eufriesea mexicana | reverse complement strand
CCGGTGGGCGGCGCGCGCACCGCCGGATGTGTTAACGCGTTAGACCTCCGCCTTCGCTAGCGATCATGTACCTACGGCCGGGGAGACCGTCTCTCTCTCCTGTTGTAACCTTGGTCAGGGTGACCACGAGCTGACGTGTGGGGGCCGTCATTTCGAGAGACCGTGGTCTGGACGCGCCGCGTCGCGTGATGGTCGCGCGGCGTCCGCAGGGTATGCGTGCGTTGCGGTGCGGTGGTATGCG
>NW_017062697.1:0-241 GCF_001483705.2 Eufriesea mexicana | reverse complement strand
ACGCTATAGCCATTTCAGTGCTATAGAATTTGGGTTGAAAATTCAATTTTATTGATATTTGCGGCTAATATCGTGGTGAGCTAACTTTCTTGTGTGAATATGAACGAAACATTCTATTGGCGAGCAATAGCCATTGCAATGCTATAGAATCTTTCTGGAAAATTCAATTTTATTGATTTTTTCGAATAATATCGTGGTGAGATAACTTTCTTGGATAAATAAGGAGGAAAGATACTATTGG
>NW_017062696.1:0-241 GCF_001483705.2 Eufriesea mexicana | reverse complement strand
TGCTATAGAATATGGCTGGAAAATTAAATTTTACTGACATTTCCGACTAATATCGGGGTGAGCTTACTATTTTCGATAAATAAGGAGGAAAGATCATATTGGCGTGCTGTAGCCATTGCAGTGCTCTAGAATCTGCCTGGAATATTTAATTTTATTAACATTTTCTGCTAATATCTTGGTGTGCTTACTTTGTTGCACAAATAAGGTGGGAGGATTCTACTGGCGTGCTATAGCCATTGCA
>NW_017062695.1:0-241 GCF_001483705.2 Eufriesea mexicana | reverse complement strand
GGAGAATAGGTCGCCTAACGTCTTCAACCAATGGCAACTACAGCCATCTGCTTGCCAGAGAATAGGTCTATCCAAACTCTATAATCTGTTATAGCTTAGAGAATAGGCCGCCCATCGCCATCAATCCAATGTCAAGTACAGACTTCTACATGACAGACAATAGGTATATTGAAAATCTATGATATGTTATACCATGGTGAATAGGTCGCCCAACGTTTTTAATCCAATGGCATGTACAGCC
>NW_017062694.1:0-241 GCF_001483705.2 Eufriesea mexicana | reverse complement strand
GCTTAGGATATATCCAATTGTCAGTGCGGTACTTACTGTACCCACCAATAAAGCCCAGCAGACGGCGGTTTAAATTGTTCAATGATGATTTATATTCTATAGCAGCTCTAGAGCTACAAACTAGAGATCAAATGAACCTCGAGGTGCTGATGGTTCACAGCACAGTACTGAGTACCGCCACAATATCTGTAATGTTGTTGTTGTACTGTTTTGTCCACGGAGTATATAAATTCATAATAAA
>NW_017062693.1:0-241 GCF_001483705.2 Eufriesea mexicana | reverse complement strand
GAGAATATGAATAAAATTGAACTTTCCAGTCAGATTCTACTGCGTTGCAACGGCTACAACACGTCAATAGTATCTTTCCCCCTCATTCACGAGAGAAAGTTTGCTCACAACGATATTAATCGAAAATGTCAGTAGAATTGAGCTTTCCAGTGACGTCACGATAATAGACGAGAATGTTAATAAAATTGAACTTTCCAGTCAGATTCTACTACGTTGCAACGGCTACAACACGCCAATAGTA
>NW_017062692.1:0-241 GCF_001483705.2 Eufriesea mexicana | reverse complement strand
ACTAATGTGGTGAGCTAACATTCTTGCATAAACATGGAGGAAAGATTATATTGATAAGCTATATCAATTGCAATGCTATAGAATCTGGCTGGAAAGTTCAATTTTATTGACATTTTCGTCTAGGATCATGGTGCTCTAGCTTTCTTGCATAAACAAGGAGGAAAGATTGTATTGGCATGCTATAAACATTGCAGTGCTATAGAACCTTGCCGGAAAATTCACTTTTATTGACATTTTGGAC
>NW_017062691.1:0-241 GCF_001483705.2 Eufriesea mexicana | reverse complement strand
AATGAGGTCTATTGCTGCGCTCTGTTCTGTTCTAGTATACTGTGCTTGGCTCTGTGGAGGCAAGCAAAAGTGTTCTCGGCAAGTTAGATTGGGTTAGGCTACGATCGGTTGTGTTAAGTATGGTCACGTTTGGATAGGCTAGCTTCAACTATTGTGCTACGAACTGCGATTGAATGAGTTTCTGCGGTCTATTCGCCTCTAATATGCGCTGCTTGACTCTGGGAAGGACAGTAATTGTGTT
>NW_017062690.1:0-241 GCF_001483705.2 Eufriesea mexicana | reverse complement strand
GGCTAGCAGATGGCGGTACTTGCCATTGGATTGAAGGCGGTAGGCGATCTATACGCCTAGCTAAAACAGATTATGGATTTTGAATAGAACTATTCTCTGGCAAGTAGATGGCTGTACCTGCCATTGGATTGCAGGCGTTGGACGTTCTGTTCACCAAGCTATAACAGGTGATAGGTTCTGAATAGAACTATTCTCTGGCAACTAGGTGGCTGTACTTGCCATTGGATTGAAGGCGTTACGC
>NW_017062689.1:0-241 GCF_001483705.2 Eufriesea mexicana | reverse complement strand
GCTCCTGGCATCCCTATTGCTAATCAGATTGAAGCAGAGCAATGTAGAGCGCAGCTATCCACCGAATAGCAGTGTATAGCACAAAAGACCTAACTATACTGTCCTAACCTCACGATGCGTAACACAGCAGAACGAAACACAACTCAACCTAACGTGCTGAGACTACAATTGCTGGCTTCCGCAGAGCCAAGCAGAATATACTAGAGCCCAGTAGATAGCAGAAATCCACCGCACTGCTGTG
>NW_017062688.1:0-241 GCF_001483705.2 Eufriesea mexicana | reverse complement strand
CCTGCAATAGTGGTCTCGTCAAGATAGGCTGAGTTAGGTTGCGGTTGGCTTGTTACGCTTGGTTAGGTAAGGACTGGGTAGTTTAGACTTTTGGACTATAAACTGCTATACGGAGGGCTTTTGCTCCACATTGTTCTGCTATACCCTGATCGACTTTCGGGAGGCCAGCAGTAGTGTTCGCGGTACGTCAGGTTGATGTATGTTATGTTTGGTTAGGTTAGGTTATGATGTGTTAGGTCAG
>NW_017062687.1:0-241 GCF_001483705.2 Eufriesea mexicana | reverse complement strand
CTAGTGGCGTGATATAGCCATTGCAATGCAATAGCATCTGACTGGAATGTTCAATTTTGTTGATATCGTCGAATAATAGCATGGTGAGCAAACTTTCTCGCATGAATAAGTAGGAAACATACTATTGACTTGCTATAACCATTTTAATGCAATAGAGACTGACTGGATATATTAATTTTATTGACATTTCCGACTAATATCGTTGTGAGCATGCTTTCTTGCATAATTAAGGAGGAAAGAT
>NW_017062686.1:0-241 GCF_001483705.2 Eufriesea mexicana | reverse complement strand
ACGTAACATAGCGCGACACAACTTGCCGCGACCACTAGCGCTGACCTCCCCAGTGTCGAACAGGGTTTATCCGAGCACAGTAGAGCCCAGAAATCGACAGAATGAATTTCAATGCCAAGAAAGTCCGAGCTACACAAACCTAACCCAAACACACGTAACCAGACCAAACGTAACCTATCTCTACCTAACGTGCCAAGACCACTATTGTTGGCCACCGAGGAGCCAAGCAGAGCATATTGGA
>NW_017062685.1:0-241 GCF_001483705.2 Eufriesea mexicana | reverse complement strand
CGTGGTGAGGTATCTCCCTTGTATACATAAGGAGAGAGAATTCTATTGTCCTACTATAGCCATTGCAATGCTGTAGAATCTGGTTGGAAAATTCATTTTTATTTACATTTTCGACTAATATCGTTGTGAGCGAATTTTCTTGGACAAATAAGGAGGAGAGATTCTATTGGCGTGCAAGAGTCAATGCAATGCTATAGAATCCGGATGGAAAATTCAATTTTATAGACATTTTCGACTAATA
>NW_017062684.1:0-241 GCF_001483705.2 Eufriesea mexicana | reverse complement strand
TTTGACTTTCGTGCCATACATTTCTAATCGGCGGATTTCTGCGCCTTACATTGCCCTAATATGCTCTGCATCGTTCTGGGGAGGCCAACAATAGAAGTCTGGTCACTTTATATTGAGTTAGGCTACGTTTGGTAAGGTTAGGAGTGGATAACTTTAACTTTTGTGCTATACACTGCTGTTTGGAGAATTTCTGAGCTATACTGCGCTCTAGTATGCTGTCCTGGCACTGGAGAAGCCGCAT
>NW_017062683.1:0-241 GCF_001483705.2 Eufriesea mexicana | reverse complement strand
GACCCTTACCGAACTTGGCCCAACCTGCCCTACCAAGACGTAACATAAACCAACTTCATGTGCTGAGACCTATATTGCTGGCCTCCCCAGAGCCAAGCAGAAGGTGATAGAGCATAGTAGTGCGCCAAAATCCGCCGAAGGGCAGTGCAGAGCGAAACAGTCAAAGCCACCCCATCCCAACATTGCCACACGTAACGCAGCACAACGTTACCCATCTCAACTTTGCAAGACGAGACTTCTA
>NW_017062682.1:0-241 GCF_001483705.2 Eufriesea mexicana | reverse complement strand
AAAGATACAATTGGCGTGCTATAGCCACCGCAATGATATAGAATCTGGCTGGAAAGTTCAATTCTGTTGACATTTTCGACTAATATCGCGGTGAGCCAACTGCCTTGCATAAACGAGGAGGAAAGATTTTATTGGCGAGCTATAGCCACTGCAATGCTGTAGAATGTCTCTGAAAAACGAAATTTTATTGACATTTCCTGCTAATATTGTGGTTAGCTAACTTTCTTACATAAATAAGGAG
>NW_017062681.1:0-241 GCF_001483705.2 Eufriesea mexicana | reverse complement strand
TTATAACTTGCCAATATAAGCTTTCCTACTTGTTTATGCAAGAAAGATAGCTAACCACGATATCGGCCGAAAATGACAATGATATTGAGTTTTCCATCCAGATTCTATAGCATTGCAATGGCAATAGCACGACAATAGAATCTCTCCGTCTTATTTACGCAAGAAAGTTAGCTCGCCTCGATATTAGTCGAAAATGTCAATAAAATTGAAATTTCCAGCCCGATTCTGCAGCATTGGAATG
>NW_017062680.1:0-241 GCF_001483705.2 Eufriesea mexicana | reverse complement strand
ATGCATTCACACATCTGTACATCAATACATCCATCCATCCATTTATCCTGCCAACTATATATTTCCATCCATACATCCATCCATCCAAACACCCATACACCCATACATCCATACAACCATACATATATACATCCTTTCATTCATTTACCCGTACATCCATACATTCGTACATCCATAAATCCATTCACCCACACATCCATAAATCCATCCATCCATACATCCATCGAACCATACATACATC
>NW_017062679.1:0-241 GCF_001483705.2 Eufriesea mexicana | reverse complement strand
TAGATGGCTATACTTACCACTGGACTGTAGGCGTTAGATGATCTATTCACCAAGCTATACCAGTCAATAGATTCTGAATGGATCTGTTCTCTGGTAAGTAGATTGCTATACTTACGACTGGACTGTAGGCGTTAGATGACTTATTCACCAAGCTATAACAGGCTATAGATTCTGAATAGATCTCTTCTCTGGTAAGTAGATGGCTATACTTACCACTGGACTGTAGGCGTTATATGATCTA
>NW_017062678.1:0-241 GCF_001483705.2 Eufriesea mexicana | reverse complement strand
CAAAGCTGTCCCGAACCATCCTAACCAACAGCAACATAACGAAGCGCAATCTCACTCAACCTATCGTGAAGCTAACGATATTGCTCACCTCACCAGAGCCAAACAGAAAATGTTAGAGGAGAGCAGAGCGCAGAAATCCATAGGACATCAGCGTACAGCACAAACGTCATAGACACCCGTTTTTCACGTGGGGGAAATCTTCCAAGGATACCCGGACCCCTCAGGGGAGGGGGCGAGGTTA
>NW_017062677.1:0-241 GCF_001483705.2 Eufriesea mexicana | reverse complement strand
ATATAAAATTTTAGAAGATTGGTAGAAGACGGGAAGGAAACAAAATTTTTATTTTAGTTTCCAGTGTTCATTAGCATTTAAAATATTGGACCTTAACTACTACAAACTTTATATTAAAATAAGGCGATTTTTTTGTCCAGCTATACCTATTTAAAAATATTGCAATACTCCAAAAAGCATCAAGTATCTTATTATTGTGTCGAATACTATTTATTAATGATAAAATTTGCATCGGTACATC
>NW_017062676.1:0-241 GCF_001483705.2 Eufriesea mexicana | reverse complement strand
TGGATTGAAGGCTTTGGGCGATCTATTCACCAAGCAATAACAGGTTATAAGTTTTGAATAGACTTATTCTCTCGCAAGTGGATGGCTGTTCTGGAAATTGGATTGAAGGCGTTAGACGATCCAATCACCAAGCTATAACAGGTTATAGATTTTGAATAGACCTATTCTCTGGCGACTTGGTGGATGTACTTGCCATTGGATTGAAGGCGTTAGGCGATCTAATCGCCAAGCTGTGACAGCT
>NW_017062675.1:0-241 GCF_001483705.2 Eufriesea mexicana | reverse complement strand
TATGTTCGGTTAGGATAGCTATGACATTTGTACTATGCACTGCAATGCGGTGGGTTTCTGCGACCTACTTTGCTAGAGTACATACTGCTTGGCTCTGGGGAGTCCAACAATATTTGCCTCACCGCGTTATGTTGTGTTACGCTACAATTTATAGGGTAGGTGGCGTCAGGTTGGGTATGGCAATCTCTCACATTTGCGCTTTGCACTGCAATGGGATGGATGCCTGCGTTATACTGTGCTG
>NW_017062674.1:0-241 GCF_001483705.2 Eufriesea mexicana | reverse complement strand
GGGTATAGAGTTTATTTTAGCGTTTGGTATTTTTAGTATTTCTTTACTACAACAATCTGCAACTTCGCTGTATCTTAACAATTGGACCACTCTATCATCAACGTCCACTCTCCGCCATCTTTTCTCCGCGTTAAGATCTATAAATCGGTGGCAATAATTACAAATTACCAAGGATACATAGCGATTCCTGGCTACCCAAAATGACGATGGAAACGCGAAGAATCGTTAAGGGATCACGCGG
>NW_017062673.1:0-241 GCF_001483705.2 Eufriesea mexicana | reverse complement strand
TGTGCACCGCGATTCTATGTATTTCTGCGCTCTACTACCCTCTATTATGCACCACTTGGCTCCCTGGAGGCCAGCAATACCGGCCGCAGCAGGTTAGGTTCAGTTAGATTACGTTTGGCTGTGTCTGGCTATTTCGGATTCGTTCAGGATAACCTTGGCCTTTGCGCTCGTCGCTTCCATTTTATGGACTGCTGGGCTCCACTGTTCTCTGTCATATTCGGCTTGTCAACTTGCACGACAG
>NW_017062672.1:0-241 GCF_001483705.2 Eufriesea mexicana | reverse complement strand
CCCATCCCGCAGCCAGACACTAACAGGTCCTCTAAACCTGAGTTCCAGGCGAGGACATTCTACTCTAATAAACGAGCGTCCCTCGTTTACCATTCCTACGTATATACATATTTTTTCTTATATATCTATTTTACCATACTTTGCTAGTATATTTGATATTCTCTTTCTGCGAAAGCGTAATGCTGCAAAGGAAAGCCGCGAAACAGGTCCACGAAACAGCCGATCCTACCCATAGGGTGTG
>NW_017062671.1:0-241 GCF_001483705.2 Eufriesea mexicana | reverse complement strand
AGTCGAAGCTATCCTAACCAAGCTTAGCCTACCCTAACCAAACCGAACGTAACGTAAGTTAACATAACGTGCCCAGACGGCTTTTGCTGGGCTTCCAAGTGCCAAGCGGAACACACAAGAGCACTGCGGAGCGCTGATATCCGCACAACAGCCGAGTATAGCACAAGAGTCAAAGCTCAACCTCTTAACCGATCCGATTGTAAATTAACCAAACGTAACCTAACAGAGCCTGTCGTTCCAC
>NW_017062670.1:0-241 GCF_001483705.2 Eufriesea mexicana | reverse complement strand
CCAGGTCGTGTCATGTCTGGTCATGGCGGGTCCGGTCAGTTCGGGTCAGGGCAGGTCAGGTCATGTCAGGAGATGTCAGGTCACGTCAGGTCAGTTCAGTTCGTGACAGGTCATGTCAGGACAGGCCATGTCTGGTATGGCCAGCCCAGGACATGCCAGGGTATGACGGGTCAGTTCCGGACAGGTCAGGTCAGGTCAGGTCAGGTCAGGTCAGGTCAGGACAGGTCAGGTCAGGTCAGGT
>NW_017062669.1:0-241 GCF_001483705.2 Eufriesea mexicana | reverse complement strand
GACGCTAGTAGAGCAACGCAGTTCTCAGGTATCGGCCGAATAGCAGTGTATATCGCAAAATACTAAGTCATCATAACAAAACGTAATCTAACCTGACTTAACCAGACGTGACCTAACTCGGCCTATCGGGTTGGTTCATGTTACGTTCGGTTGTGTTACGCTTGCTTATGTGAGGCCATGGTAGCTTTCACCTTTCTGTTGTGCACTGCTGTTCGATGCAATTCTGCGTCCTACTGTGACC
>NW_017062668.1:0-241 GCF_001483705.2 Eufriesea mexicana | reverse complement strand
TTCTGCTCGGTGCTGGTGCGGCCAGCAATAGTAGTCGCGGTACGTTAGTTTGAGGTAGGCTACGTTTGATTATGTTACGTTTGGTTAGCTTATGAATGGGTAGATCTGACTTTTGTGCTATGCACTCTAATGCGGTGGATTCCTGCGCTCTGCTGTTCTCGAGCGTCTTCTACTTGGCGCTGGGGAGGCCAGCGATAGTGTCTTCGGCACTTTAGGTTGGGTTCGGTTACGTCCGGCTATG
>NW_017062667.1:0-241 GCF_001483705.2 Eufriesea mexicana | reverse complement strand
AACATAGCCGAACGTATCCTAACTCGACCTAACGTGCCGCGACCACTATTTCTGGCCTCCCCAAAATCAAGCGGAGCACGCTAGTGGAGAGTAGAACGCGGAGAGCCATTTAATCGCAGTGTATATCGGAAAAGTCAAAGCAACCCAAGCGTAACACGAACCAACAGAACAAAGCCAAATATAGCCTGCCCTTACCCTACCTGCAGAGACCGCTATTGTTGCCCTCTGCCCCCCCCCCCCC
>NW_017062666.1:0-241 GCF_001483705.2 Eufriesea mexicana | reverse complement strand
TGTCAATAAAATTGAATTTTCTAGCAAGATTCTATGGCAGTCCAATGGCTATAGCACGCCAATTGAATCTTTCCTCCGTATTTATAAAATAAAGTTGGCCCACCACGATATTAGCCGAAAATGTCAATAAAATTGAAATTTCCAGGAAGATTCTATAGCCTTGCGATGCCTATATCAAGCCAATAGAACCTTTCCTCCTTATTTATGCAAGAAAGTTAGCTCACAGAGATATTAGCCGAAA
>NW_017062665.1:0-241 GCF_001483705.2 Eufriesea mexicana | reverse complement strand
ACGAAATCTTAGATGTTACTGCTCGAAAATCAAAACGATAAATGAATCGTAACTGGACTCTCGCGGCCTTTATATAGCCGGCGATCTACCGAAAATTTCCGAACTTTACCGATTCCATTAATAATTATAATTCCGCTGTAATAATCATTAATTTATTAATGTTTTTCACCTTTATTATAAATTCACCTTGTGAATAATTTGTTATTAATGACTTTAACTCGTTATTAATAACAAATTTAAT
>NW_017062664.1:0-241 GCF_001483705.2 Eufriesea mexicana | reverse complement strand
CATAACTAAACCTAACATGCCGCGGCGACTAATTCTTGGCTCCCAACACAAAAGCAGAAAATATTAGTGGAAAGCAGCGCGCAGAAATACATACCATCGCAGTCTATAGCAGAAATTTCAAGCCCATCCTGGCTTACCTAATGTTAACGTAACCGAACCAAGCGTAACATAGCTCATTATAAACTGCCGCGGTCACTATTGCTGAAAGCCCCAGGGCCATGCAGAATATAATAGCGCTATG
>NW_017062663.1:0-241 GCF_001483705.2 Eufriesea mexicana | reverse complement strand
GAATACGTTTCTCTCTTTGTCCAGTGGGATAAAGAATCTGGACGAAGGGAACTCGACGATGCGGCTCGTTTACAAGGCATTGTAAATTTTCTTTTAACGATAAGTGGATTAACAAAAGCGAAATGACGTGCTTTGATTCGGCGAATCGTGCGAGCAAACGAAACATCCCGTTTTAAACAGCAAAATTCCACCATTTTTCGTCGCGTATGAACGTGAAACGAAAATTGCCACGAGATCGGTG
>NW_017062662.1:0-241 GCF_001483705.2 Eufriesea mexicana | reverse complement strand
CACCTTATTCCTCTCTCGGGAAAAAAGAAGATTAATTTCGCCAAAATTAATTAAAATTAATTTAAATTCCTATTTTTTAATTTTTAATTTTACAATTTAATGTTATTAAATTAATTTTAATTTTTTATAAAACAGATTAAAATTATCCGTGTACTGCAAGATCCAAGACCCCGAGCCGAATCACTTCCACGGTGCAGTCCCCCCGCGGAAGATCAGCACGCGTGGCGTCTGGCGAACGGGG
>NW_017062661.1:0-241 GCF_001483705.2 Eufriesea mexicana | reverse complement strand
GTCAGTTTTTTAGTACAAAATCTTTGAATTTACTCTTCTCTAGCCAAAAAATCGTCGAGTGCAAATTCTTGGATATTTATTTAAGTAAATATAATCTCGTTTTACCAATATTTGATCGAGGAATAGTCTTTTCTCCTCCTTTGCCGGAGGCAACGGGACTACGTCAGCTTGTCACTGTAGCTGTGTGTGATTCGTAACTCGTGTCACTTTCCTTCGGGAGTATTTAGTAGACACATCCTCA
>NW_017062660.1:0-241 GCF_001483705.2 Eufriesea mexicana | reverse complement strand
ATTGCTGGCCTCGCCAGGGCCAAGAAGAATGTACTAGAGCACAGTAGTGCGCAGAAACCCACCTCATTGCAGTGAATAGCTGCGAAGTCAAAGATGCCCGAGCCTAACCTGACCTAACCCAACGTAACCAAACGTAACATAACCCAACTTAACGTGCCGAGATAACGATCACTGTCCCCCCACGAGACAAGCAGAAAATATTAGAACAGAGTAGGGCGCACAAGTCCGCGGACTGCAGTGC
>NW_017062659.1:0-241 GCF_001483705.2 Eufriesea mexicana | reverse complement strand
ATTTTCAACTAATATCGTGGTTAGCTAATTTTGTTGCATAAATAAGGGGGAAAGTGTCTATTGGCATGCTATAGCCATTGCTATGCTATAGAATCTGACTGGAAAATTAAATTTTATTTACATTTTCGACTAATATTGTGGTGAGCTAATTTTGTTGCATAAATAAGGGAGAAAGACTCTATTGGCGCGCTATAGCCATTGCAATGCTATAGAACGTGACTGGGAAATTCAATTTTATTGA
>NW_017062658.1:0-241 GCF_001483705.2 Eufriesea mexicana | reverse complement strand
TGATATCGTGGTGAGCTCACTTTATTGCGTAAATAAGGAGGGTGGATTCTACTGGCGTGTTATAGTCATTGGATTGCTATATCATCCAGCTGGAAAATTCAATTTTGTAGACATTTTCGACAAATATCGTGGTGAGCTAGCTTTCTTGCATGAAAATTGAGCAAAGATCCAATTGGCGTGCTATAGCCACTGCAATGATATAGAATCTGGCTGGAAAGTTCAATTTTGTTGACATTTTCGA
>NW_017062657.1:0-241 GCF_001483705.2 Eufriesea mexicana | reverse complement strand
CGAGTAGCTGAGTATGGCACAAAAGTCGAAACATGCCTATCCTAACCAAACCAAACGTAACATCAGCAGACGAAACGTAACCAAAACTGACGTGTCGCGACCGCTGTTGCTGGCCTTACGAGGGCTAAGCAGAGTATAGCAGAGCAATCTAGAACGCAGAAATCGTCTGAATCGCAGAGTACAGCACAAAAGTCAAAGCCGTTTCAATCAAACCTAACTAAACATAACATAACCAAACGTG
>NW_017062656.1:0-241 GCF_001483705.2 Eufriesea mexicana | reverse complement strand
GCCTCCCCAAAGCAAAGCAGGGCCTATTAGAGTACTGCAGAGAGCAGGTATCCACCGAATAACAGTGCACAGCACGAAAGTCAAATTCATCTTAACCAACCTTATCGCATCCCAGCCAAACCAAAGGTAGCATAGCTGACCCAAACGTGCCGCGACCATTGCTGCTAGCCCCCCCAGGGACAAGCAGGACATACTAGAGCACACTAGAGCACAGGAATCCTACGAATAGCAGTGTATGCCA
>NW_017062655.1:0-241 GCF_001483705.2 Eufriesea mexicana | reverse complement strand
GCTAACACAACCAAACGTGCCCTATCACAACCTAACGCGCCGCGGACATTATTGTTGGCCTCCGCGGCCCCAAGCAGAACATAATAGAGGAGAGTAGGGCGCAGATATCCGCAGAACCGCAGTGTACAACAGAAAAGTCGAAAATATCCAAACCAAACCCAAACAAATGTAACATAATCAAACGAAGCCTATCTCAACATAGCGAGAGAGACGCAGCATCTATTGCTGCAATCCCCAGGGC
>NW_017062654.1:0-241 GCF_001483705.2 Eufriesea mexicana | reverse complement strand
TATCGTGCCTCGACCACTATTTCTGAACTCCCCATATTCGAAAGCCACCAAATAGCACTGTATTTCGCAAAAGTCAAAGAAAAACTTATCTGACCAGGCATAACGTAACCTTGCCAAACGTAGGGTAACTGAACCTAACGAGCAGAAGTCTCTATTTCTGGCATTCCCAGAGCCAAGAAGAACATATTAGAGCATAGTAGAGCGCAGGAATCAACCGAACAGCAGCGTATAGCACAAAAGT
>NW_017062653.1:0-241 GCF_001483705.2 Eufriesea mexicana | reverse complement strand
TCTAATATGTTCTACTTTGCTCTCGGGTGGACACAAATAGTTGTCTCGGCACGTTAGTTTGAGTTAAGTTACGTTTCGTTAGGGTAAGTTTAGAAAGGTTTGGATAGTGCTTCTTTAACTATTGTGCTATACAATGCTATTCGGTGGATTTCTAGGCTCTGCGTTGCTCTACTATACTCTGCTCGACTCTGGGGAGGCGCGCAATAGCTTTGGCAGCTCGTTAGGTTGAGATTGGTTACGC
>NW_017062652.1:0-241 GCF_001483705.2 Eufriesea mexicana | reverse complement strand
TGTGTAAGGATGTATGTATGCACGAATGTACTTGTGTATGTATGGATATATGTAATGATGTATCTACGGATGTATGGATAGGTGGATGGATGGATTGTTGTATGGATGTATTGGTCGATGGGTTTATGGATGGATATATGAATGAATGAATTGATGTTTGGATGGATGGATGTATGGGTGTATGGATATATGTACGGATGGATGGGTTTATGGATGTTTGGATGGGTGGATGTATGGATGG
>NW_017062651.1:0-241 GCF_001483705.2 Eufriesea mexicana | reverse complement strand
AAGAAAGTTAGCTCACCGCAATATCAGTCAAAATGTCAACAAAATTGAACTTACCAGCCAGATACTATAGCATTGCGACGGCTATAGCACGCCAATAGAGTCTTTCCTCCATATTTATGCAAGAAAGTTAACTCACCACGATATCAATCCAAAATGTCAGTAAGATTGAATTTAGCATCAAGATTCTGTAGCATTGCAATGCCTCTAGCACGCCAATTGTATCCATCCTCCTTTTTCATGA
>NW_017062650.1:0-241 GCF_001483705.2 Eufriesea mexicana | reverse complement strand
TCCACGCGTGTCATTTTGCGATACTAGGCAATTTTCTAAATCGGAGATTTTCTATCACTGTGTCGCAAGGATTCTCGGATCGAATCATGACTTTTTGGAATGAGGACTTTTTGGAACTCAGTCGAAGGAGATGGGATTTTTGAAAAATCGGAGTCAAGTTTGATCTGACACTTCGAAATTCATTTCGAAGTCTACTTTCAAAATTACCGCGAATTGCAATGGACGCAAAGCGAGCGAAGCT
>NW_017062649.1:0-241 GCF_001483705.2 Eufriesea mexicana | reverse complement strand
CTTTTTTGCTATACACTGCTGTGCGGTGGATTCCTGCGCTCTTCGTTGCTCTACTATACTCTGCTGGACTCTGGGGAGACCATCATCAGCGGTCGCGGCTCGATAGATTGTTTTAGGTTACGTTTGTTAAAGTTAGGTTAGGCTACGTTTGGTTAGGGTGGTCTTGACTTTTGTGCTGTACACAGCTATTCGGTGGATTTCTGCTCTCTACTGCGCGCCAATATTTACTGCATGGAACTGG
>NW_017062648.1:0-241 GCF_001483705.2 Eufriesea mexicana | reverse complement strand
CACAAGGAAATTTAATTAACCAAAACATTCTGATTTTGGTGAAAATTTATGTGCATGTAGAGCACAATCTGTTCTATATGAAATATTTGTTTTGTGGACAGGAAATAATTTTGAGGAAAATAGATGCAAATGAACTTCCAAAGTTTTAGAATATTCTCGTGCAGAACATATAATTTTCACATTGCCCTTTTTATAAAATGGGGTGTCAGGGTACTGGAAATTAAACATTTCTGGTATAACG
>NW_017062647.1:0-241 GCF_001483705.2 Eufriesea mexicana | reverse complement strand
CATACATTCGTACATTCACACATATATACATCCATACATTCACACATCCGTAAATCCATACATTCATACGTACATCTATACACTCATCCGTACATACGTCCATCAATCCACCCATCCATAAATCCATTCATCCACCCATCCATAAATCCATCCAATCACAAATCCAGTCATCCAAACATTCATGCATTCATGCATTCGTCCATCCGCACATCCATCCATCCATAAGTAAACCCTTCGAATC
>NW_017062646.1:0-241 GCF_001483705.2 Eufriesea mexicana | reverse complement strand
AAGGTAAGTAAGGAGAAGAAATCAAGTAAGGAAAGGTAGGTAGGTAAGGTAAGTACAAGGTAAGTAAAATAATGAAAATGTACTGCAAAGCAAGAAAAACATTGTCCAGAGAATTCTTGGAAATGACGTAATTCCTTGGAATTGGTCAGCGAGTAACCTCCTTTCATGTTATGTTATGCTAATACAAAATCGCGAAATCGGCCGAAAATTGTATGGTGCAGCCGTAAAAGTATTGTCCAGG
>NW_017062645.1:0-241 GCF_001483705.2 Eufriesea mexicana | reverse complement strand
GGTACGGTTACGTCCGGTTATGTTACGTTTGGTTAGGTTGGGATTGGTTGGCTATGACTTTTGTGCTATACACTGCGATTCTAAGGATTTCTGCGCTCTTCTCTCCTCTAATATTTTCTGTTTGGCTCTGGCGAGGGCAGCTCTAGAAGTTCCGCAACTTAAGGCTGTGTTGTGTCACGTTTGGTTACGTTACGTTTGAATAGGTTAGAATGGTACTGCTTTGGCTATTGTGTTGTGCACT
>NW_017062644.1:0-241 GCF_001483705.2 Eufriesea mexicana | reverse complement strand
ATAATGATCTCGGCACGTTAGATTCTGTCATGTTACGTTCGCGTATGCTACGCTTTGTTAGGTTAGGACAGGATAGCTACGACTGTGGGCTATGCACTTGTATTTGGATTATTCCTACTCTCCACGTTGCTCTGCTATACTCCGCTCTAATCTCGGGCCGCCATCGTGACTCGTTACTTTGAGTTAGGCTACGTTATGTTAGGATAAGTTGGGATAAGTTTGGTTAGGACAACTTTGGCTT
>NW_017062643.1:0-241 GCF_001483705.2 Eufriesea mexicana | reverse complement strand
CTACCAAATTATTCGCCGCAGTTTCATCCCCTAACCTCTATTTCGAAGTACTCGAACGACTAACTCGACTTTTGAATTTCGTGCGAGATTAGGAAACCATAGGAAAATGCACCGAATGATCTTTGGCAGAATAAAAGTCGATAAAATTTCTATTAGGGATGCTACCGAATTATTCGCCGCAGCTTCATCCCCAAACCCCAAATTCGAAGTACTCGAACGACTCCCGAATTAACCCGAGCCC
>NW_017062642.1:0-241 GCF_001483705.2 Eufriesea mexicana | reverse complement strand
AATAACAGGGCATAGCTCAAAAGTCAAAGTTGCTCCATCCTATCCCAACGAAGCTTGACATGCTAAACGTGGCGTATCTCAACCTGACGTGTCTAGACTACTACTGCTGGCTGCCACATTGCCAAGCAGAATACACTAGAGCTCAGTAGAACGCAGAAGTCCATCGCAATGCAGTGCGCAGCAGAATAGTCAAAGAAGTCCGATCCCAAACTAAACCAACCTAACCTAGCCGAACGTAAAC
>NW_017062641.1:0-241 GCF_001483705.2 Eufriesea mexicana | reverse complement strand
AGTTACAGATTGGTTTACAACAGTGTGTACGTGATCCATGTCTATTCGTTATACACGAAGGGAACACATTTCTCTACTGTGGCATACACGTGGACAATATGACCGTAGCCAGTAGTGAAGGTCTATTTGAAGAAAGATATATTTATATATTAACAGATCACATAGAATTAAAGAACCGTGGTGCTAGTAAGCAATTATTGGGAATAGAATTATATTACTAAGATGAAAAATTAGTCATTAG
>NW_017062640.1:0-241 GCF_001483705.2 Eufriesea mexicana | reverse complement strand
AAGTCACCACTTTTATAGTGATATGGAGTTAATCTGATGTGACTGACATCATTGCTAGCTTTACGAATTTTTACCAAAAGCAGCTGTATATTTTAACACTCGGTTTACGGACGCTATATGTATACCTGTTTCTAAGGACACCTGTCAAATTGACAGGTAAAGGAAATCACGTGCCTTTTTTTTTTTTTAACGACTAGTTTAATTTAAAAACAATTATATATTATATCAACAGTCTTAATAT
>NW_017062639.1:0-241 GCF_001483705.2 Eufriesea mexicana | reverse complement strand
CCAAACAATCGTGTAATGACTAAAGCCAACGTGCCATAGCCACTATTTCTCGCCTCGCCAGAGGCCAGCAGAGTATAGTAGAGCAATGTAGATCGCAGGAATTTACCGAATAGCAGTGCATAGCACAAGAGTGGAAGATATCCTAACCAAACCTGACCCAGCCTAACCTAACCGGACATAGCATAGTTTAACGTAACATGCCGCGAGCACTGCTCCTGGCCTCCTCTGATCCAAGCAGACT
>NW_017062638.1:0-241 GCF_001483705.2 Eufriesea mexicana | reverse complement strand
AATTGAACTTTCTAGACAGAATCCAGAGCATTGCAATGGCTATTGCACGCCAATACAATCTAAACTCCTTATTTATGCAAGATAGACAGCTCACCACAATATTATTCGAAAATGTCATTGAAATTGAATTTTCCGGCCAGATTCTATAGCATTGCAATGGTTTTAGCTTGCCAATACAATCTTTCCTCCTTACTTATGCAAGAAAGTTATCTCACCACGGTATTAGTCGAAAATGACAATA
>NW_017062637.1:0-241 GCF_001483705.2 Eufriesea mexicana | reverse complement strand
CAGTTCACTCCAGACCAGATCATGTCATATCAGGTCAAGTCAGGCCAGGACAGGCCAGGCATGGAAGGGTCTGTTCAGATCAGGTCTGATCAGGTCAGGTCAGGTCAGGTCAGCTCAAGTCATGTCAGGGCAGGTCAGCACAGATGATGACAGTTCAGGTCAGTTCAGTTCAGGCCAGGACAGACAAGGTCAGGTTAAGTTTGATCAGGTCATGTCAGGTCATGTCAGGTCAGGTCAGGTC
>NW_017062636.1:0-241 GCF_001483705.2 Eufriesea mexicana | reverse complement strand
CTTGCTGGTCCTGCAGGGTCCGGAAGATTTGGGTAGAGTTCGGTGCAGTGCAGGATTCCACCGGATAACTGTGTACAGCACGAAAGTCGAAGCTACACTAACCAATCATACCCAAACCTAACCATACCTAACGTAACATGACACAACCCAACGTGCCACGGCTACTATTCCTCATATACCGAGAGTTGAGCAGAACATACCAGAGCAATGTAGAGCGCAGGAATCCACCGAATAGCAGTGT
>NW_017062635.1:0-241 GCF_001483705.2 Eufriesea mexicana | reverse complement strand
TGTCGCGCCGCGATCACCGTTTCTGGCCTCCCGAAAGTCAGGCAGATGCTAGTGGAGCAAAGCTGTGCACAGATATCGACCGAACCACAGTGTATGGCATAAATGTCATAGTTATCCTGTTCTAACCTACCCAAGCTTAATATAACCAAACGTAACATAACTCAACCTGACGTGCCTCGGCTATTATGGCCGACATCCCCGGAGCAAGGCAGAAGATGTTAGAGCCCAGTGGAGCGCAGAA
>NW_017062634.1:0-241 GCF_001483705.2 Eufriesea mexicana | reverse complement strand
CTTGGACGTTTACCGATCGTGCTATAAACCTGGGTTTGTTTACCAACTTGCTCGGGCATTCCAGCTGCGTCTTGACTAGTGGTTTTTGCGGGGTCTCGAGTTGGTTCGTGGCACGCAGATTTCCGCTTTGGCGAAACCTTAGTCCATGCGTTGGAATTTCCATCGTTATCTATTTCACGGTTTTGACCACGAGCGGCAAGAGGCTTGTTAGAGTCTTCGGCTATGCGTCTTCTTTCCCTTT
>NW_017062633.1:0-241 GCF_001483705.2 Eufriesea mexicana | reverse complement strand
ACTATTGCTTACCCCTCCAGATCCAAGCAGAATATACTAGAGCAAAGTAGAGCTCAGTGATACACCGCATTGCAGTGTATAGCACAAATGTCAAAGATATCCTAACCTAACCCCAGCTGAAATAACCTATCCTGACATAGAAGAACTAAACCTAATGTGCCGCGACCACAATTGCTTCTCTCCTGAGGGACGGGCAGAGTATAATAGAGCGGTGTAAAGCGCAGAAACCCACCGAATAAAG
>NW_017062632.1:0-241 GCF_001483705.2 Eufriesea mexicana | reverse complement strand
GGTTTGGTTAGGCTATGTTAGCTATGGTTAGGATAGTATAGCTTGGACTTTTCTGCTATACAATGCGATTCTAAGGGTTTCTGCTCTCTACTCTGCTCTAATATGTTCCGCCTTGTTCTGGGGAGGCCAGAAACAGATATCTCGGCACGTTAGGGTGAGTTATGTTACGATTGGTTACGTTACCTTTTGTTACATTTCGTTTGGCTGGGTTAGGAAATGACAGCTTTGACTTTTGCATTAT
>NW_017062631.1:0-241 GCF_001483705.2 Eufriesea mexicana | reverse complement strand
TGTATAATAAAGTAAATATAGTAAATTCAAGGTTAGTAGAAATAACAAAATATACCTAATAATGATTTATTCTTCGAAATATTTTAAGCAGATGAGGTCAACAATTGAATTTTATTTCTTTCTTAATTATGATTGTATACCTTTATGATCATGAAAAATACAATAAAATTTTACGTACAAAACAATATTTCGCATTAATAAAATAAATAATTGAATAATTGAAATAGTGTATATTAAAGTA
>NW_017062630.1:0-241 GCF_001483705.2 Eufriesea mexicana | reverse complement strand
TAGGCGAAAATGTCAACAAAATTGAATTTTTCTGACAGTTTCTATAGCACTGCAATGGCTGTACCGTGCCAATAGTATCTTTCCTCCTGATTTATGCAAGAAAACTAGCTCACCACGATATTAGTCGGAAATGTCAATAAAATTGGATATTCCAGTCAGATTCATTAGCATTGCAATGGCTGTAGCATGAAAATAGAATCTTTCCACGTTATTTATGCAACATAATTAGCTCGCAACTATA
>NW_017062629.1:0-241 GCF_001483705.2 Eufriesea mexicana | reverse complement strand
GAACGTTGGGTTGCGTTTTGTTACGCTTCGTTATTTGACGATTGGATACGTTTGGATAGAATTTCCACGACTTTTGGGATGTTTACTCCTATTCGGCGGGTTTCTGCGATCTACTATGGTCTAATATTCCCAGCTTGAGTATGGTGAGGCCAGCATTAGTGTTCTCGGTTCGATAGGATGCGTTATATTGCGCTAGGCTTGGTTAGGTTACGTCAGGTTTGGTGAGAATGGCTGCGACTTT
>NW_017062628.1:0-241 GCF_001483705.2 Eufriesea mexicana | reverse complement strand
CTGCCATAGCTTGGTGATTAGATCGCCTATCGCCTGCAATCCAATGGTAGGTACAGCCATGTATTTGCCCGGGAATAAGTCTATTCAAAATGTATAATCCGTTGTTGCTTAGTGAATAGATCGCCTAACGCTTGCAATCCAATGGCAAGTATCTCTACCTACATGCCAGAGAATAGGCCTATCCAAAATCTATAACCTTTTATAGCTTGGTGAATAGATCGCCTATCGCCTCCAATCCAAT
>NW_017062627.1:0-241 GCF_001483705.2 Eufriesea mexicana | reverse complement strand
TCGACATATAGTTAGGTGAGCAGGCTTTTCAGGGTATATAACGTGGAAAGATACTATTGGGTTACTATAGCCATCTCATTGCAATAGAATCTGGCTGAAAAGTTCAATTTTATTGACATTTTCGGCTTATATCCTGTTGAGCAAACTTGTCTACACAAATAAGTGGGGAAGCTTCCTATGGTTTGCTGTAGACATTACATTGCATTAGGTACTGCCTGGAAAACTCAATCTTTTTGACATT
>NW_017062626.1:0-241 GCF_001483705.2 Eufriesea mexicana | reverse complement strand
CTTCGCTCTACTGTGCTATAATATGTTCTGCTTTTCCCTGGGGAATTCAGTAATAGTGGTGCATGCACGTTAGGTTGGGTTAGGTTATGGTTGGTTATGATAAGTTTGGTCAGTTTAGGAAAGGATTACTTTGACTTATGTGCTATACACTGTTATTCGGTGGATCGCTGCGCTCTACTGTAATCGAATACTATCTGCTTTGCACTGGGGGAGCGGAGGGGCCAGAAATTGTGTCCACGTC
>NW_017062625.1:0-241 GCF_001483705.2 Eufriesea mexicana | reverse complement strand
CTGCGCTCAACTTGCACTACCATAAGCTGCCCGAATCTGGGGAGGCCAGCAATAGTGACCGCGACACCTTGCTTTGGTTTATGTTACATTCGGCTATGTTTATATTTGCTTGGTTAGGGCAGGAGCACTAAACTTTTGTGCTACATACTGCTATTCGGTGGATTTCTGCGCTCTACTCTGCTAGAATATATCCTTCTTTGTCCTCGGGTGTCCAGCAATAATGGTCGCGACACGCTATGTT
>NW_017062624.1:0-241 GCF_001483705.2 Eufriesea mexicana | reverse complement strand
CACAGCAAACATAACCCAACCAAACGTAGCCTACCTCAACCTAGCTTGGCGAGACCACTATTATTGGCCTCCCCTGTGCCAAGCAGAATACAGTAGGGCACAGTAGAGCGCAGAAATCCACAGAAAAGTAGTGTACACCTCGACAGTCAAAGCTATAGTAACCCAACATGAACAAACATATCCAAACCAAACGTAGCTTAACTATGCCCAACGCGACGACACCACTATTGCTTGCCGCCCC
>NW_017062623.1:0-241 GCF_001483705.2 Eufriesea mexicana | reverse complement strand
GAGTTGCCTCAGTGGGCACGCGTACACTGTACATTTTCAATCTTAATTTTCTCTCAAATAAAGTCTCGAATTGAAAAATTTTGTTCTTCATTTTCGACTCATTTTTACGTGCAGAATCACCTCCCAACTTGAAATATTTCGTATCATGTCGTCATTCTGGAAACTTCGTATATACACATCTCATGACTAGTATACGTAGTACTGTACATAGCTTAATGCACGAGTGCTGTATCGTAAGTTT
>NW_017062622.1:0-241 GCF_001483705.2 Eufriesea mexicana | reverse complement strand
CTTTTTCTTCGGTAAATTCCTGTTCAGGAATATTAAATCACACGCGTTGCCCCATCATGGGACAAACGTCAGACCCAGAAGACTCGTTACGGTCTTCTAGCAGCCAGATTCTAATTGCTGTTTTATTTCAAATTCCGTGTCTTCTATTTTCTTCATTTTCAATATACTTTATAAACTCTTCTTTATTTCCCTTTGGTCACCGGACACGAGGCATTCTTTAGCCATTGATTTTAAAAAGCAG
>NW_017062621.1:0-241 GCF_001483705.2 Eufriesea mexicana | reverse complement strand
TTATAGCATGGTGAATAGATCGCCTAACGCCTTCAATCAAATGGCAAGTTCAGCCATCTACTTACCAGAGAATAGGTGAATTCAATATCCATTACCAGTTATAGAATGCAGAATAGATCGCCTGACGCCTTCAAACAAATCGCAAGTACAGCAATCCACTTGCCAGAGAATAGGTCTTTTCAAAATCTATAAGCTGTTATAGCTTCGTGAACAGATCGCCTAACGCCTTCAATCTAATGGC
>NW_017062620.1:0-241 GCF_001483705.2 Eufriesea mexicana | reverse complement strand
AAATTTCGCATATTCACTTATGGACACTTTGTTGAAAAAATTGTTGGAGCAATGTGGTGTTTGCTTGTATGTATGCATGTAAAGTTTGCCTTCTTTCTAGCGTTTCTCGGTAGCTCACTTCTCTCGTTCGAACTGTATCGTACACTGTCCAACTGTGTACATATAACTGTGAATTCTATAAACCATAATTGTCAAATATACAAGATGTAAACCATTATCTAACTCTAAAAATTCATTCTTA
>NW_017062619.1:0-241 GCF_001483705.2 Eufriesea mexicana | reverse complement strand
CGCTCAAGTGCTGTCGAATCTGGCTGGAGAATTCAATACTATTGACAGTTTCGACTATTATCCAGGTGAGATAACATTCTCGCATATATCAGTAGGATAGATTCTATTGGCGTGCTATAGGCATGCCAATGCAATAAAATCTTCCTGGAAAATTCAATTTTATTGACATTTTCGACTTATTTCGTGGTGAGCAATCTTCCTTGCATAGGTAAGAAGGAGAGATTCTACTGGCGTGCTACAG
>NW_017062618.1:0-241 GCF_001483705.2 Eufriesea mexicana | reverse complement strand
TGGATGGAGAGATGTATGGATCGATGGACGTATGGATGTGATGATGTGTGGATGGATGAATGTTTCGATGGGTGGACGTATGGATGGATGGATGCGCGGATGGACGGATGTATCGATGTATGAATGTATGGATGGATGGATCTATGATAGGATGGATTTTTGGATTGGTGGATGAATTGGTTTATGGATGGGTGGATGGATGGACGTATGTACGGATGTGTGTATAGATGCATGTGTGGAT
>NW_017062617.1:0-241 GCF_001483705.2 Eufriesea mexicana | reverse complement strand
TGCAATGGCTATAGCTGGCCAATAAAGACGTACCTCCTTATTTATGCACGAAAGCTACCTCACAACGATATTAATCGGAAATGTCAATAAAATTGAATATTCGAGGAAGATTCTTTACAATATCAATGGCTACAGCACGCCAGTCGAATCTCTCCTCCTTACATATGCAATAAAGCTTGGTCACCACGATATTGGTCGATAATGTCAATAAAATTGTATTTTCGAGGCAGGTTCTATAGCA
>NW_017062616.1:0-241 GCF_001483705.2 Eufriesea mexicana | reverse complement strand
ATTTCCGAGGCCACACTCGGTGTCTAGGATAGCGAAGACCGAATATTTAAATGCGTGTATCGAACTGTCACTGACTCGCACTTGGTGCATTATATTTCTAAAAGGAATCGTCGAAATCGGAAAGGAATTAGTATACTTGATAGAGAACATCCTACTCTAATAAGATAGATGATAATTTTCTAAGCCATACTCGAAATCTAGGATAGCGAAACCATAATATATAAATGCGTAACGCGCTCTC
>NW_017062615.1:0-241 GCF_001483705.2 Eufriesea mexicana | reverse complement strand
ACATAGCTAAACGTAGCCTAGCTCAACCTAACATGACGAGGCCACAATTTCTGGCCTCCACAGGGATAAGCTGAATGTACTGTCGCACAGTAATGCGCAAAAATTAGCCGCATTGCATTGTGTAGCACAAAAGCCGTAGATATCCTTGCATAACCTGTCCTAACCTAACCTACTCAAGCGTAGCATAGCCCAACATAACATCCCGCGACCACTGCTCCTGGCCTACACTGAGCCAAGCAGA
>NW_017062614.1:0-241 GCF_001483705.2 Eufriesea mexicana | reverse complement strand
ATCCATACATTCATACATACATACATCCATACATGCATACATACATACATGCATACATCCATATATCCATCCACCCATACACTCATCCATCCAAACATACGTCCATACATACATTCATAGATCCATACATACATCCATAAACTCATCCATACATGCATGCATAGATACATCGGTCCATACATTCATACACCCATCCATCCATACGTCCACCATCCATACATCCATACATACACACACACAT
>NW_017062613.1:0-241 GCF_001483705.2 Eufriesea mexicana | reverse complement strand
TTACTAGCCATCTCGGGACACCGCGTGTTATACAACGGACCATAGAGCGAACGTAACATCGTCATATGGAGAAACAGCCGGCTTACGGGCTCTGATATCCCGCCACTCGTTCCGCGAATGTAATAGGGACGTTCGTCGTTATATACGCGAACTTATGGATGGGCGCGGTTGCAGGCCAGGAGTCCTCGTCGCGAGGATGATGCTGGCGGCCAGTCAAGGTGGAGGGAATAAAAAGAAGAGG
>NW_017062612.1:0-241 GCF_001483705.2 Eufriesea mexicana | reverse complement strand
CAGGTCTCCTCTGGAAAAGTGAGGTCAGTTCAGTTCAGGTCAGGAGATGACTGGTCAGGTCAGCTCAGGTCAGGTCAGTCAGGACATGTCAGGTCAGGTCAGAACAGGTCAGGTCAGGTCAGGTCATGTCAGGTCAGGTCACGACAGCTGAGATCAGGTCAGGTCAGGTCAGGTCATGTCAGATCATGTCATGTCAGGTCTCATCTGGTCAGGTCAGGCCAGGCAAGGTCGGGGCTGGTCA
>NW_017062611.1:0-241 GCF_001483705.2 Eufriesea mexicana | reverse complement strand
GCCATTGCGATGCCATAGAATCTGCCCTGAAAGTACAATTTTATTGACAGTTTCGACTAATATTGTGGTGAGCAATCTTTCTTGCATAAATCAGGATGAAAGATTCAATTTGCGCGCTGTAGCAGTTGCAATGCCATAGAATCTGGCTGGAAAATGCAATGTTATTGACATCTTAGAATAATATCGTGGTGACCTACCGTCCATGCATAAGTAAGGTGGAAAGATTCTATTGGCGTGCTAT
>NW_017062610.1:0-241 GCF_001483705.2 Eufriesea mexicana | reverse complement strand
AATTAATGATGATAATTATATTAACAACATCGAAATAAAATTATTCTATTCGTTCGTTGCAAAGGCAAATTCACGATTTCCTTTTTTTTATTTTAGCATAAAGAGTATCAGTACGCTTATAAAAATCTAAGAAGAGCTTCGAATTACATCTTCACAACGAAGAAATCTTTGAGTCCAAAGGATTAACTTCAGATTCTTCTGATGAACACGTGATTATTTGCAATTACTAATTACTAATTAG
>NW_017062609.1:0-241 GCF_001483705.2 Eufriesea mexicana | reverse complement strand
AGAAAAGTCGAAGCTATCCAGACTTAGCCGAAGCTAACGTAACCTAGCCAAACGCATCCTATCCCACCCAGACGTGCCCAGACCACTATTACTGGCTTTCCCAGAGACAAGCAGAACGTACTAGAACGCAGCACAGCGGAGAAATCCTCCGAATGGCAGTGTATACCAAGAAAGTCAGATCTACCCAAACCCAACCCAAACAAGCATAACGTAACCAAACGTAGCACAACTCTACCTACCG
>NW_017062608.1:0-241 GCF_001483705.2 Eufriesea mexicana | reverse complement strand
AAAATTCTATTTTATTGACATTTCCCGCTAACATCGTGGTGAGCTAACTTTCTTGCATAGATATGGAAGAAAGATTCTATTGGCGTGCTATAGGCATTGCAAAGCTATAGAATCTTCCTGGAAAATCCAATTTTATTAACATTTTCGACTAATATCGTGGTGAGCTAGCTTTATTGCTTAAATAAGGAGGAAAGACTCAATTGGCGTGCTATAGTCGTAGCAATGCTTTAGAATGTGGCTT
>NW_017062607.1:0-241 GCF_001483705.2 Eufriesea mexicana | reverse complement strand
ACAAATTTTCGACTAATATCGTGGCGAGCACACTTTTCTGCGTTAATAAGGAGACATGATACAATTGGTTTGATATAGCCATTGCAAAGCAATAAAATCTGGCAGAAATGTTCACTTTTATAGACATTTTCGCCTAATATCATGGTGAGCAAGATTTTCCGCATAAATATGGAGGAAGGATACTTTTGGTTTGTTATAGCCATTGCATTGCAACAGAATAAGGCTGAAAAGTTCAATTTTG
>NW_017062606.1:0-241 GCF_001483705.2 Eufriesea mexicana | reverse complement strand
GTATGTGTGGATGTATGTATGGAAGAATGTATGGGTGTATGTATGGATGAATGTATTGTTGTAGGTATGGATGTATAAATGGATGGATGGATTGGTGTATTGATGTATGGAAGGATGGATGTGTGGATCGATCGTTGTATGGATCTATGGATGTATGGAACGATCGATGTATGGATGAGTGGATGTATGGTTAGATGGATGTATGGATGGATGGCAGTATCGATAGGTGGATGTATGGATG
>NW_017062605.1:0-241 GCF_001483705.2 Eufriesea mexicana | reverse complement strand
TTGCGCTATTCACTGCAATGCGGAGGATTTCTGCGAACTACTTTACTCTAGTACACTCTACCCGTCTCTGTGGAGGTCAGCAATAGCTCTCTCGTCATGTTAGGTTCAGTTGGGTTACGTTCGGGTATGTTTCGTTTGTCTAAGTTATGGTAGGCTACTCTGTCTTTTGCGCTTTACGCAGCTAGTCCTTGGCTTTCTGTGATCTACTGTGCTCTACTGCATTCTGCTTGGCTCTGGGGAG
>NW_017062604.1:0-241 GCF_001483705.2 Eufriesea mexicana | reverse complement strand
CGGCTATTGCTGCCCTCAACAGGGCCAAGCAGGACATGCTAGAGCACAGTAGGGAGCTGAAATGCACCGAATAGCAGTGTACAGCACAAAAGCTAAAGCTATTCTAACCAAATATAGCCTAACACAATATGACAGAACGTGACGTGGCACGGCGTATCGTGCAGAGCACAATTGTTGACCTCCCCAGCACCAAGCAGACCACATTAGAGCATAGCAGAGCTCATAAATCCACCGAATAGCA
>NW_017062603.1:0-241 GCF_001483705.2 Eufriesea mexicana | reverse complement strand
TCGGGAAGGGAAATTCAATTTTATAGATATTATCGATTAATATCGTGGCGAGCTATCTTCCTTTCATAATTAAGGAGGAACGATCCTTTTTGAGTACTATAGAAATTGCGTTAATATAGAGTGATGCCGAAAATACAATTTTGATGACATTTTCGACTACTATACTGGTAAGTTAACTTTCTGGCATAAATAGGGAAGAAAGATTCTATTGGCGTGCCATAGCCATTGGAATGCTATAGAA
>NW_017062602.1:0-241 GCF_001483705.2 Eufriesea mexicana | reverse complement strand
GGACGTTCACGCTAAAAATTGTATTATTTTTCTTATTTTTTCAATTTTTTAATTAAAATTACTATTTTTCACTGAATACGTGTACACCGTGTTTTCTAACCTTAAATCTACAACAATGGCCACAATTGTAGATTCGTTCTTTCGAAAGATGCGCTTGGAAATTATGCGATGGAGAGTGTAATAAATTATGCGATTTTACTTTGAAACGTGCTTAAATAATATTCCAGAGATTTTCGCACCT
>NW_017062601.1:0-241 GCF_001483705.2 Eufriesea mexicana | reverse complement strand
TTAGATCTGGTAAGATAAGGGAATCCTTGATATTTGTGCCATTCGCTGCTATTTGGTGGTTACTATCGCTCTACTATTCTCTGGTGTGTACTGCTTGGCTCTGTGGTTACAAGTAGTAGTGGTATCGGCATATTACGTTAAGTTATGTTACGATTGGTTTTATTACGTTTGGATAGGTTAGGATAGGATTGCTTCGAGCTTTGTGATATACGCTGCCATTCGCTGAATGTCTATGCTCTAC
>NW_017062600.1:0-241 GCF_001483705.2 Eufriesea mexicana | reverse complement strand
ATTTTATGTTACGTTTTATTATATTTTTGTAGAATTTTGAGTTATATTCTATAATTGTTTTTAGTTGGAATCATGGAATTATGGTTATTACATAGTGGTGATTATTCGTGGGCTTTGCGATTTCAGTTTTATGTTGTACTTCACATTTGATGATTTTTAATCGGTAAATTGTAATTTGATAGTGATAAAATTGTTATTCTATTGGTATATTCTTGTGAATAATAGATACAACGCTAGAGTG
>NW_017062599.1:0-241 GCF_001483705.2 Eufriesea mexicana | reverse complement strand
TAATATCGTGATGAGCCATCTTTCTTGCATAAACAAGGAGGGAAGATTATATTGGCAAGCTATTGCCACTGCAATGCTATAGAATCTCGCGTGAAAATTCAATTTCCTTGACTTTTTCGAGTAGTACCGTGGTGCGCTGCCTTTCTTGCAGAAATAAGGAGGAAAGATTCTTTTGGCCTGCTATATCCACTGCAATGATATAGAATGTGCCTGGCAGATTCAATTCCATTGACAGCTTCGA
>NW_017062598.1:0-241 GCF_001483705.2 Eufriesea mexicana | reverse complement strand
TTCTCCAAAAAATAGAAGACAAAAGATAAAAAGGAGAAGAAGGGATCGTCCTTCTCACCACATGTCGTTAGGATTTAGAGGTTTCTTTTCTCATTCAGTTGCTTCAACAATGATCAGTGTTTGGCAATTTTTAGGTGAAGTTAGAATTGGAGTTGATATAGAATTAATATTAAAATTCAGAAAGATTAAGAAATATTGGTGTTTATTCTTTTATTCATTCTGATGGATTGAAATTTCTTTG
>NW_017062597.1:0-241 GCF_001483705.2 Eufriesea mexicana | reverse complement strand
CATTGCAGTGCATAATAAGAGAGTCATGAACAACCAATTCCTACATGAACTAACCTAAACCAACCAAACGTAGCGCAGCTCAACGTAACGTGGCGAGACCACGATTCCTGGCTTCCTCATATCTATGCAGGGCATACTAGAGTGCAGTAGGGCGCAGAAATCCACCGAACAACGGAGAATAGCACAAAAGTGAAAGCAACCCAGCCATAACGTTGCCAAACGTAACATAACCGAACGTAAC
>NW_017062596.1:0-241 GCF_001483705.2 Eufriesea mexicana | reverse complement strand
ATCCATACATCCAGAAATCCATCCATCCACACCTCCATCCATCCATACATCCATCAATCCATATATCCATACGTATATACATCCATCCATTCATACATGCATACATCCATCCATACATACATCCATAACTTAATTCATCCATACATCCATTCTTCCGTACATCCATTCATCCGTACACCCGACCCTCCATACCTCAATCCATCCATACGTACATCAATCCATAGGTCCATCAAACCATACA
>NW_017062595.1:0-241 GCF_001483705.2 Eufriesea mexicana | reverse complement strand
GATTCAGAATGACTTGATTAACTATAGACATCTTTAAAATAGTAAATCTTGTTATCGAATTACAATAGTTATATTTAATATATAGCCAATCCTCGATGTTGAATGGTTGTAATAATTTCTAATATACATCGAGTACTCAGTATTCGATGATTATATTCGGTAAAAATAGGTTATTTGGTAAAGATAGGGTTACTATGTTTACATCTTATATCGAAAATGTCGAAAGTAAAACTATATACGA
>NW_017062594.1:0-241 GCF_001483705.2 Eufriesea mexicana | reverse complement strand
TTGAACTTTCCATCCAGATTCTGTAGCATTGCAATGGCATTAGCACGCCAATAGAATCTTCCCACCTTACGAATAAAAGGAAGTTGGCTCACCACGATATTAGTCGAAAATGTCAATGAAATTGAATTTTGCCGGAAGATTCTGTAGCATTGCATTGGTTACAGCTTGCCAATATAAACTTTCCTCCTTGATTCTGCAAGAAAGTTAGCTCACCACATTAGTCGAAAATGTCAATAAAATT
>NW_017062593.1:0-241 GCF_001483705.2 Eufriesea mexicana | reverse complement strand
CCGCAAGATTCTAAAGCATTGCAATGGCAATAGCTCGCCAATAGAATCTGTCCTCCATGTTTATTGCAAGAAAGTTATCTCACCACTATATTAGCCGAATATGATAATAAAATTGAATTTTCCAGGAAGATTCTATATCATTGCAATGCCTATAGCACCCCAATAGGTTCTTTCCTCATTGTCTATGCAAGAAAGGCAACCCACCACGATATTAGTCGAAAATAACAATAAAATTGCACTT
>NW_017062592.1:0-241 GCF_001483705.2 Eufriesea mexicana | reverse complement strand
GTAACTAAAACTGAATTTTCCCGTCAGATTCTATAGCATTGCTATGGCTATAGCATTCCAATAGAACCTTTCATCCTTATTTATGCAACAAAATTAGCACACCACGATATTAATCGAAAATGACAATAAAATTGATTTTTCCAGTCAGATTCTGTAGTACTGAAATAGCTATATAATATCATTGAATCTTTCCTCCTTATTTAAGCAACAAAATTACCTCAAAGCGTTATTAATGGAGAAT
>NW_017062591.1:0-241 GCF_001483705.2 Eufriesea mexicana | reverse complement strand
GTGGATTTCTGCGCTCTCCTGTGCTCTCATACGCTCTGCTTGCCGCTGGTGAGGGCGACAATGGTGCTCTCGGCACGTCAGGGTTAGTTAGGACACGTTTGGCTTGGCTAGGTTAGGTCAGAGTTGGCTAAGATAGCTTTGACCCTTGTGCTATACACTGCTGTTCGCTGGATGTCTGCGCTCTGCATTACTCTAATATATTCAGTTTGGCCACAGTGGGGTTGCCGGCAATAGTAGTTGC
>NW_017062590.1:0-241 GCF_001483705.2 Eufriesea mexicana | reverse complement strand
ATTTTTAAATAGCACCATTGTTACTATAATGGTTCGAAGAAATTAATGCCATACAGAGCATGCGAAAATAATTTTATTTGTACAAAGAAAAGGTGAAGCAAAACAGTCGGCGCAATATGTCGCCACTTTTTTAGTGCAATTCTTTGCTTTCATTCTTCCTAGCTGATTTGAATCATTCTCATAGCACACTTTGCAAAATCGCCTCACATTTCGCACACTTCCAGGTTTCTTTTTAAATTCG
>NW_017062589.1:0-241 GCF_001483705.2 Eufriesea mexicana | reverse complement strand
TTTTTTCTGCTAGGATCTGGCGAGGCCAGGAATGGTGGTTTCGGCGGTGTCGTTTGAGTTGCGTTACGCTTGGTTTGCCAAGATTTGGATAGGTCAGGTTGGGATAGCTTTGTCTTTTGTACTGTACACTGCTATTCGTTTGATGTCGATGCACTGCACTGCTCTACTAGCATCTACCTGAATCTGCGGAGGCCAGCAATAGCGTTCGTGGCACGTTTGGTTCGGAAGAGTTACGTTTGCT
>NW_017062588.1:0-240 GCF_001483705.2 Eufriesea mexicana | reverse complement strand
ATGGCAAGTACAGCCATCTACTTGCCAGAGAATAGGTCTATTCAAAATCTGTAACATGTTATATCTTGGAGAATAGATCGCCTAACGCCCTCAATACAATGGCAAGTGCAGCAGTCTACTTGCCAGAGAATAGGCCTACTCAAGATCTATAATCCGTTGTAGCATGGAGAATCGATGGCCTAACGTCTTCAACCAATGGCAACTACAGCCATCTACTTGCCAGAAAATTGGTCTATTCAA
>NW_017062587.1:0-241 GCF_001483705.2 Eufriesea mexicana | reverse complement strand
TCTGTGAATTGATGTGTGTAAGGATGCATGGATGGACGGATGAATGGCTGTATGGATGGTTGGGTGTATGTACAGGTTGAAGTATGGATGGACGCATGAACGGATGTATGGATGCATGTAGGGGTGTATGCATGGATGTATGCATGTATGTATGTATGGATGTATACACGGATGTATGCATGGATGTATGTATGGATGTTTGTATGGATGTGTGTATGGATGTATGCATGCATGTATGTAT
>NW_017062586.1:0-241 GCF_001483705.2 Eufriesea mexicana | reverse complement strand
CAAATATGTAGAAATAGGTATACAGTTAGCGTTCGTAAACCTAGTGTTAAATATAATATTGAAGTTATGCTATTGCGTAAGTAATATCTGTACATTTGCTGAGGCCACTTAATTAACATTAAACGCGATGGTGACATTATGTTTTTAGATGACAATCTTCCAAGAAATGTAGAATATTAAGATAAATTGTTATTTGTTAAATCCATTAAGATTTAATTATTATAAACGAATTTTAAATACG
>NW_017062585.1:0-241 GCF_001483705.2 Eufriesea mexicana | reverse complement strand
CGTTCTGAGACCACCACAGCTGGCCACCACAGTGCTAAGCTGAATTACTAGAGCACAGTAGAGGGCAGAAATTCACCGAACAGCATTGTAAAGAACAAAAATCAGTGCTATACACTCCTGGCCGCACCAATTGTGACAAAACCAAACGTGACATGACACTACCTTACGAGACGGGACAACAATTGCTCACTTTCCCAGTACCAAATAGAATATACTACAACACGGTAGGGCGCAGAAATAC
>NW_017062584.1:0-241 GCF_001483705.2 Eufriesea mexicana | reverse complement strand
TTGGACAGGTAATTCTAGACTTTTGTGCTGCACACCGCCCTTCGATGGATTTCTACGCTCTACGTTGCTGTACCATTCTCTGTTCTTCTCTGGGGTAGCCAGTAATGTAGGTCTCGACACATTAGGCTAAGTGAGGCTACGTTCGGTTATGTTACGTTTGCTTGTGCTAGGCTAGGACACCTAAGATTTTCGTGGTATAATCTGTTACTCTCTGGAATTCTGCGCACTACTGTGCTCTACT
>NW_017062583.1:0-241 GCF_001483705.2 Eufriesea mexicana | reverse complement strand
AGCAATGGCGGTCTCGACACGTTCGTTTCAGTTACGCTATGTTTGGTTATATTTCGTTTTTTTTGGGTTAGCAATGGGTGGCTACGGCTATTATGATATACACTTCAATTCTATGGATTTCAGCGCTCTGCTCTCCAATAATGTGTTATGCTTGGCACTGGGACGGCCAGCAATAGCGGTCGCGGCACGTTAGCGTTGGTTATGCTACGCTTTGCTATTCTCTGTTGGTTAGGATTAGGGT
>NW_017062582.1:0-241 GCF_001483705.2 Eufriesea mexicana | reverse complement strand
AGAGCCGAGCAGAATATAATACGGAACAGTGGATCAAAGAAATCCGCGCCGTTGCAGTGTATATCAAAAGAGTCAAAGATATCCTAACGTAACCTGACGCAACCTAACTTAACCGAACATAGCGTAGCACAGAATAACGAGCCTTGGCCACTTTTGTTGTCCTTTCCAGAGCGAAGCTGAACGTGACAGATAACAGTGAGGAGCAGAAATCCACCCAATAGCAGTGTATCTCACGAAAGTC
>NW_017062581.1:0-241 GCF_001483705.2 Eufriesea mexicana | reverse complement strand
CCATCCATACATGTAGCCCTTCATCCACCCATCCATCCAGCCACACATCAATCCGTCCACACACACACAAATCCTATCATCCGTACTTCCATCCATCGATACTTCCATCCAACCACACATCCATACATATATACATACATACATCCATACATACGTAAATCTGTCAACCCATACCTCCATCCTTCCATTCATCCACCTATCCACACCGCCCGCCGTCCATACATCCATGCATCCATTCATC
>NW_017062580.1:0-241 GCF_001483705.2 Eufriesea mexicana | reverse complement strand
GATTAGGCCAGGTCAGGTCAGGTCAGGTCAGGTCAGATCAGTCCGGACAGGTTATGTGAGGCGCGGTCAGGCCAGGTCAGGTCAGGTCAGGTCATGTCATGTCATGTCTAATCAGGTCACGTCAGGAGGGATCAGGTCAGACCAGGCAAGGCCAGGACAGGTCATATATGGTGAGGTCAGGTCAGGTCAGATCCGCCAAGCAAGGTCAGGTCAGGTCAGGCGAGGTAAGGTCAGTTCAGTT
>NW_017062579.1:0-241 GCF_001483705.2 Eufriesea mexicana | reverse complement strand
GTGGAGCTTCTGTTTTATAATCTTCGATTTTATCACTCTTTTTATGATATTTTCTCATCGCTTGTTCGCCGATATTAATACGAGTGAATAAAGAACCAAGAAAGAGTAGAAGGTCTATGTTGTACTTGCAAGTGTTGCTTGAAAACTAATACCGAGCCACCGATTTGAGAAATGCGGAGTAGGTAATTGCCTTTCTCTTCGAACAGTAAGAGAATATTGTGTATGAGATCCCATCAACGAC
>NW_017062578.1:0-241 GCF_001483705.2 Eufriesea mexicana | reverse complement strand
GGTATTCGGGGATTTCTACGCTCTACATTGCTCTGCTGCACTCTGCTCGACTCACGGGACGCGCGCAATAATGTCCGTGGCACGTTACGCTGATTTCGGCTACGATAGGTTATGTTATGTTAGTATGGGATAGGATTGCATACCTTTGAATTTTCTGCTGTACACTGCGATCCAATTGATTTCTGCGCCCTGCTCTCCTCTAATATGTTCTGCTTGGCTGCGTGGATGACAGCAATAGTGG
>NW_017062577.1:0-240 GCF_001483705.2 Eufriesea mexicana | reverse complement strand
TAAGGAGGAAAGGTTCTATTGGCGCGCTTCAGCCATTGCAATTCTATAGAATCTGCGTGGAAAGATCAATTTCTTTAACATTTTCGACAAATATCATGTTGAGCTAACTTTCTTGCATAAATAAGCAGGAAAGGTACTATTGGCGTGATATAGCCATAGCATTGCTATAGAATCCACCTGGAGAGTTCAATTTTATTGACATTTTCGACTAATATCGTGGTGAGCTAACTTTCTTGCATA
>NW_017062576.1:0-241 GCF_001483705.2 Eufriesea mexicana | reverse complement strand
TTACTGTCCTGTGATGATGCCTGTTCTCCGTACTATGCTGCCAGCTGCTTATATCTCGAGTGGCAACGGCTCCGTCGTTTGCTGTTCTAGAAATGCTATGGAATATGCATCATCATTGAGCCCAAAGATCCAGCGGCTGCAGCGCTTAGCTGACGGATGTACCGAGTACCGTACTGTCGACATTAAATAGCTGCAGCCACTGCCGTACTAAACATTAATCACCTGAGACTTGCTTTGGAAT
>NW_017062575.1:0-241 GCF_001483705.2 Eufriesea mexicana | reverse complement strand
AGCTTAAACTTTTCTGCTGTGCACAGTTTTTCGGTAGACTTCTGCGCTAGACCGTGCAATACTTTATCCTGCTTGGCCCTTGGGAGGCCAGCAACAGCCGCGGCACGTTATGTTGTGATAGGCTACATTTGATTATGCTATGTTAGGCTATGTTCGGCTACGACGATTTCGGCTTTCGTGCAATGCACACTTATTCTGCAGGTTCCTGTGATCTACTCTGCTCTACTGATTTCTGCTTGGC
>NW_017062574.1:0-241 GCF_001483705.2 Eufriesea mexicana | reverse complement strand
GAAGTCCTGGTTTTCTTTAGCCAAGAAATCGTTGAGTGCAGAGGGTTAACGTTATGACGTTGGGTGGCACCACGTTGGTGTCATGCGAAATTATCGGGCAAATGCCGATCACACCAAGTTGGTATCATGCGCAAATGACGATTGAAATGATCCCGATTAGACGGGATCGTGTGGACAGCATAGCGATAATGGACCAAACGCGTGACGAAGTAAACGAACGACGCGAATCCCCCCGAGGAAA
>NW_017062573.1:0-241 GCF_001483705.2 Eufriesea mexicana | reverse complement strand
CTGTGCATTGTTCATATTTGAATTGTAAAGTAACTTACATCGTCACAGAATTGCTTGATAGAAAGGCTATGGTACTGTTTTCATGGCTATACTCAATACTATATTGTGAAGTGCTAATATCACCTGTTACAACTGATTTATAATTTGAGGAATCTGTAATTGCTATAGAGCTTAAATAATCATTGGACTAATTATACGTACGGCTGCAGTAATTTTATGACGGCTGCAATCAGCACTCTTT
>NW_017062572.1:0-241 GCF_001483705.2 Eufriesea mexicana | reverse complement strand
GTTGCTTAACACAACCTATCGCGCCGAGGACAGTATTGCTTTCCAACCATGCGCCAGGCATAGCATGCTAGAGCAGAGTAGAGGATACTAACACACTGCAATGCAGCGTACAGCACAAAAGCCAATGCTATCCCCTCCTAACCTATAGAAACGTAACATGGCCAAACGTAACTTAACATAACATAACGCGCCGAGGCTACTATTTCTGGCCTTCCCAGGGCCAAGCACAGCGTATTAGAGC
>NW_017062571.1:0-241 GCF_001483705.2 Eufriesea mexicana | reverse complement strand
AAAATTCAATTTTATTGACATTTTCGGCTAATATCGTGGTGAGATAACATTCTCGCATATGTATGTAGGATAGATTCTATTGGCGTGCTGTAGGCATTGCAATGCAGTAGAATCCTCCTGGAAAATACAATTTTATTGACATTTTACACTAATTTCGTGGTGAGCTAACTTCATTTCGTAGGTAAGGAGGAAAGATTCTATTGGCGTGATATAGGCTTTGCAATGCTATAGAATCTTGCTG
>NW_017062570.1:0-241 GCF_001483705.2 Eufriesea mexicana | reverse complement strand
CCAATGGCAAGAACAGCCATCTACTTGCCAAAGAATATGTCTATTCAAAATATGTAATCTGTTGTAGCTTGGTGAATAGTTCGCATAACGCCTTCAATACAATGGCAAGTACAACCATCTACTCACAAGAGAGTAGGTTTATTCCAAGTCTATAACCTGCTATAGCTTGGTGAACAGTGCGCCTAACGCCTTCAATCCAACGGCAAGTACAGCCATCTACTAGCCAGAGAATAAGTCTATT
>NW_017062569.1:0-241 GCF_001483705.2 Eufriesea mexicana | reverse complement strand
CGTGCGAACTTGTTTCGGCCAATATCGAGAAAAAATATCGCGGGTGAACACATACGAACGAAAACGATTTTGGAGAAGTACGGTTATATATAATTTAAATAATTTAATTGTGATAAAAATATTTAATGTCCACTAATACTAATGAAATGAAAAAAATAAAACATGGAATATTTATTTTATTATTAAGTAGATAATTAGAAATAAAAAATGAATTAAATAATTAAATGAATAATTAAGTATT
>NW_017062568.1:0-241 GCF_001483705.2 Eufriesea mexicana | reverse complement strand
CAGAAGGAAATTACGCAGTTTCGATTCTCGATCTTACTTCTCCGAAATTTGCATTTTCCCTTTTGATTTTTGCGTCTAATTTGATAGAATGAACTCTTCTTTAAATATTCTGCTTATTTTTTCTCAACTTTGACGTGTTGTTTGAGAAATATACCTGCGATAGTGTGTAGTGTCAAACCGGAAATCCGCTGTTTAACTTTCCGCTCTTATATTTCGGAAATTTCGACTTTCTCTGTGAATT
>NW_017062567.1:0-241 GCF_001483705.2 Eufriesea mexicana | reverse complement strand
AAGGAAACAGGACTGAGCTTGACCAAGCTTTGCCTAACTGAACGTAACATAACGCAACCTAACCTGCCGAGACCACTATATCTGCCCTCCACAGGGACAGGCAGAATCTACTAGAGCCCAGTAGTGCGCAGAAATCCACCGCATTGTAGTGATTAGCACAAAAGTCGAGGATATCGTGACCAAGAGTAGCATAGCTCAACGCAACGTGCCACGACCAATGCTCTTGGCCTCCACAGAGCCA
>NW_017062566.1:0-241 GCF_001483705.2 Eufriesea mexicana | reverse complement strand
CAATTCTATTGAATCTGTCTGGATAATTCAATTTTATTAACAATTTCGACTAATACCGAGCTGTGCTTACTTTCTACGATTAATAAGGGGGATAGATACCATTGGCGTGCTTTAGCTATTGCAATGCCATAGAATCTGGCTCGAAAAAACAGTTTAATTGGCATTTTCGACAAACACCGTGGTGATCTAATTTTCTTGCATAAATAAGGAGGTAAGATTCTATTGGCGTGCTATAGCAATA
>NW_017062565.1:0-241 GCF_001483705.2 Eufriesea mexicana | reverse complement strand
GAATGTATGGATGTACGGTTGGGCGGATGTACGGATGGATATATCTATGGATGTATGGATGTATGGATCTATGTATGTGTGAATGGATGAATGGCTAGGTGGATCGACGGAAGAATGAATGAATTGATGAGTGGATGGACGGATGCGTGGATGGGTGGAAGGGTGTATGGGTGAATTAATGGATGGATGGATGTATGGTTGGATGGATGTATGGATGTATGTATGGATGTTTGTATGGTTG
>NW_017062564.1:0-240 GCF_001483705.2 Eufriesea mexicana | reverse complement strand
TCTTGCATAAATAAGGAGGAAAGATTCCATTGGCGTGCTGTGGCCATTGCATTCCTATAGGATGTCGCTGGAAAATTCAATTTTATTGTTATTTTCGACTAATAACCTGGTGAGCTGACTCCCTTGTATACGTAAGGAGGAAGAATTCTATTGGTCAACTATAGCCATTTCAATGCGATAAAATCTGGCTGAAAAATTCAATTTTATATACATTTTCGACTAATATCGTGGTGAGCTAAT
>NW_017062563.1:0-241 GCF_001483705.2 Eufriesea mexicana | reverse complement strand
TGCTTTGGAATATACATCACCAGTGGAAAAAATTGGTCAACGGCTTGAAAAATGTGATGATGGATGTACCCTGTACTGTGTTGACAGTTGCAAATGTCGCGCGGTATAAAGGACATTTATTTTCTAATTCTGGAATTGCAGTAGAACCTAAATAATGCTGCGGTAGGTTAATCCAACAGCTAGAGCGTGATATCGGTGGATGAAATATGTACCGCACTATGAATTGGAAATATCTCAAGCT
>NW_017062562.1:0-241 GCF_001483705.2 Eufriesea mexicana | reverse complement strand
TAACGTGCCGAGGCTGTTACAGCTGGCCTCGCCATAGCCAAGCAGAATATACTAGAGCACAGTAGAGTGCAGAAATCCACCGCATAGCAGTGTATAGCACAAGAGTCGAAGATATCATAACTACACGTGACCTATCATAACCTAACCAATCGTAACCTAAATTAGCCTATCGTCCCACGACCTCTATTGCTGGTCTCCGCAGAGTCGAGCAGAGTATAGTAGAGCAATAAAGAGCGCAGGA
>NW_017062561.1:0-240 GCF_001483705.2 Eufriesea mexicana | reverse complement strand
TCAAAATCTATAACCTGCTATATCATGGTAAATAGACCGCCTAACGCCTTCAATCCAATGGCAGGAACAGCCGTCTACTTGTCAGAGAATAGGCCTATTCAAGATCTATAATCTGTTACAGCTTGGTAAATACATCGCCTAACGCCTTCAATCCAATGGCAGATACAGCCACATACATGTCAGAGAATAGGTCTATTCAAAATCTATAACCTGTTATAGCTTATTGAATACGTCGCCCAA
>NW_017062560.1:0-241 GCF_001483705.2 Eufriesea mexicana | reverse complement strand
TCACGACAGGTCAGGCCAGTTCAGGTAAGGGCAGGTCAGGACATTCCAGGTCGGGTCAGGTGAGGCCATGTCAGGAGAGGTCATGTTCGGTCAGGACAGGCCAGGATATGTCAGGTCACATCAGGCCAGGCCATGTCAGGCCGGGTAAGGTTAGGTCAACTCAAGTCAGGACAGGCCATGTCAGGTCTGGACAGCCCAGGATATGCCAGGGAATGACGGGTAAGGTCCGGTCAGGTCAGGT
>NW_017062559.1:0-241 GCF_001483705.2 Eufriesea mexicana | reverse complement strand
CCATACATCCATACATCCATACATCCATACATCCTCAAACATACATCCATATATCCATACATCAATACATCCATCCATCCGTATATCCGTCCAACCATACATCGATACATTCATACGCCCATCCATCCATACATCTATCTATCCGTACATCCATCCATCCATGCATCCGTCCATCCAAACTTTCATACACCCACACACCCATACACCCATAAATCCATGCACCCATACACACATCCATCCA
>NW_017062558.1:0-241 GCF_001483705.2 Eufriesea mexicana | reverse complement strand
TCCAATAGTATCCCGGTCTGAGGCAGGGCCTGCTAGGGTATCCTTACTGACGAGTCCACTAGCGGGCCCGGGACGAAACGCATCCCTTTCTTTTCCTACCGACCCTTCTAGCTACACCGTCACACGAGAATACCTGTGAACCAGCCCGACTTCAACAACCCCGTGGAGGGACCATCCGCAAATGTATTGTATATAGTTTCCTTTAGACGCAAGGAACTAAAACTCAATCACGATTGTAACT
>NW_017062557.1:0-241 GCF_001483705.2 Eufriesea mexicana | reverse complement strand
ACAATTCTAACCCAACCAAACGTAACATAACCAATCGCAACATATCTCAGACTAACGAGCCGAAGCCAATACTGCTGGCATCCCGCGAGCCAAGCAGAATATACTAGAGCACAGCAGAGGGCAGTATTTCACTGCACAGCAGTGTGTGGCTCAAAAGTCAAAGATACCCTAACCAAATACCTCCTTACCTAGCCAAGCCAAGCGTAACATTGCTGAACATGACGTGCCGAGAATAATATTG
>NW_017062556.1:0-240 GCF_001483705.2 Eufriesea mexicana | reverse complement strand
ATGTACGGATGAATGGATGTATGGATGGATTGAAGTATGGATGGATGGATGTATGTATGGATGTATGTATGTATGTATGAATGGATGGTTGTATGGATTGATGGATGTATGGATGGATGGAGGTATGGATGCAAGGATTTATGGATGTATGAATGTATGCATGTATGGATGTACGATTGTATGGATGTACGAATGTATGGATGTACGAATGTATGGATGTACGAATGTATGGATGTACGG
>NW_017062555.1:0-241 GCF_001483705.2 Eufriesea mexicana | reverse complement strand
AGTTATGTTACGTTTGGTTAGGTTGGGTCGGGCTAAGTTTGGTCACGATAGCCTTAACTTCTGCGCTGTACAGTGATATTCGTTGGACTTCTGCGCACTACTGTGCTCTAGCATGTCGTGCTTGGCACTGGGGATGGCAGTAACAGCGGTCAAGGCACGTTAGGTTGAGCAACGCTAAGTTCGGCCGTGTTGTGTTGGTTTGGGTGAAGTTTGGGTAGCTTAGACTTTTTAGATATACACT
>NW_017062554.1:0-241 GCF_001483705.2 Eufriesea mexicana | reverse complement strand
AGCAAGATATTCTACATAAATAAGGGTGAAGGATACTATTGCTTTGTTAAAGCCATTGCATTGTAATATAATCTGACTGAAAAGTCCAATTCATTGACATTTTCGACCAATATTGTGGTAAGCAATCCGTTCTGCGTAAATAAGGTGGAAAGAATCTATTGGTTTGGTATAGCCATTGCATTGCAATAGAATCTGCCTGATAAGTTCAATTCTATTGACATTTTCGACAAGTATTAGGGTG
>NW_017062553.1:0-241 GCF_001483705.2 Eufriesea mexicana | reverse complement strand
ATAGACAAACGTAGCTTCACTCAAACTAACTAGCCGAGACTGCTATTTCTGCCTTCTCCACAGACAAACAGAACATACCAGAGCACAGTTGAGCGCAGATGACCACAGAGTGGCCGCGTACAGGACAAAGTTAGAGCCATCCTAACCAAGCTTTTTCAAAGCCAACCTAACCGAACGAAACCTGACACAATGTAACGTGCCAAGACCACTACCGCCGGCATTGCCAGAACCAAGCTGAAAA
>NW_017062552.1:0-240 GCF_001483705.2 Eufriesea mexicana | reverse complement strand
TATCGTGCTGAGCAAGCTTTCTCGCATAAAAGTGGGGGAAAGTTTCTATTGGCGTGATATGGCCTTTGCAATGCTATAGAGTCTGACTGGAAAGGAAATTTTATTGACAGTTTCGACTAATACTGTGGTGAGCAGACCTTCCTGAGTTAGTAACGAGGAAATGTACTTTTGGCGTGTTGTAGCCATTGCAGTGCAATAGAGTCCCACTGGAGAGTTCAATTTTATTGACATTTTCGACTA
>NW_017062551.1:0-240 GCF_001483705.2 Eufriesea mexicana | reverse complement strand
ACATACATGCATAGATACATCCGTACATACATCCATACATACATCCATACATCCACCCATACAGACAACCGTACATTCGCCCATTCATTAACGCATATATATATCCATCCATCCATCCACCCATCAATGGATCCAACTTACCATACATCCAACCATCCATATATCCATACATATATGCATCCATACATCCATACATCCGTAGATCCGTCCATCCATACCTCTATCCATCCATACATCCAT
>NW_017062550.1:0-240 GCF_001483705.2 Eufriesea mexicana | reverse complement strand
CTTCCTTGACGGCCATACTCAGTACCTAGTTGTAGATTTAAAGTGTCTTTGGCGAAAACTGATTTGTCCATTGACATTCTAGAATCCCTGTAGAAATTAGATGACCTGCGAGCAGAAATAAACAATGGATATAGCACGAGGTAGTCGACTATACTCAGTGATGCGGTATAAATTTTCTACATATGAAGCGATAATTGATGCATGGATTGATCGTCAGAGAATTGCTACGCAGCCTAAATC
>NW_017062549.1:0-240 GCF_001483705.2 Eufriesea mexicana | reverse complement strand
ATGATATAAATATATTTATAAATATATATAATACATATAGAATATATTAATTTCTAATTAAATTATAACGAGTATCTTCGTTATCTTAAACAATAAAGATATTCGTTAATAATAGAGTATCTCATCGATAAGGTAATGAAGATATTCGTTATTATTTAATTAGAATATTGAAAATATATGATATAAATATATTTATAAATATATATAATACATATAGAATATATTAATTTCTAATTAAAT
>NW_017062548.1:0-240 GCF_001483705.2 Eufriesea mexicana | reverse complement strand
ATTCTTATATCCATATTCAAAACATCGAATGACAAAATAACACCGAAAATTACTGTCCTTCAAAATATTCAAAGAAAAATATACACCGAAATTCATAGAATTGAAATTTGATTAAATCTGCATGCATGCGTGCACCCCATGAATTTTCAAACACGATTTTCTCGAAGACGAAGCTTTAAATGGAAAAATGTTATTCTTCCTTTCCGACTTGTTTTTAGATGTAGAATCACCTCCTACTCG
>NW_017062547.1:0-240 GCF_001483705.2 Eufriesea mexicana | reverse complement strand
AATCGATCAATGGCTGACTGAACACTTGGAGAAGTATTTCCCGAAGATGATCGACTCCAATCTCGGCACCCGACGGTCGTGATAACCCGTCAAATATTCAGCTCGTTAATAAAGAACTGAGTTTTCGAACTCTTTATTACGCGATTTTAAGCGAACGATTAACAAAGGAGAACGCGTATATCGAGATTGAAGGGGAAACGATGAAGTTTGAGAGGAAGGGGACACCGGTGCAGGTAGTAA
>NW_017062546.1:0-240 GCF_001483705.2 Eufriesea mexicana | reverse complement strand
AATGTATATTACTATATGTTGTGTATGGTGGTAGGAGGTGGAGCTTCAATCTTGCCTGTCTATAGAACTTGTTTGCATATAGCAATTATATAGTACATTGCTGTAGCAGTGCTATAGTACAATGTCTACTACTATATATTGTAAATAGTAGTAGGAGGCGGAGCTTTAATCCTACCTTTCTATACAATTTGTTTGCATATAGCAATTATATAGTACATTGTTGTAACAGTGCTATAGTAC
>NW_017062545.1:0-240 GCF_001483705.2 Eufriesea mexicana | reverse complement strand
GCTATATCCATCGCAATGCAATAGAATCTGAATCGAAATAAAAATTTTATTGACATTTTCGACTGATATCGTGCTCAGCTAATTTCGTTGCATAAATAAGGAGGAAGGATTCTAATGGCATGCTGTAGCCATTGCAGTGCAATAGAATTTGGCAGGAAAATTCAATTTTTTTGGCATTATCGACTAATATCGTAGAGAGCTAATTTTGATGCATAAATAAGGAGGAAAGGTTCTATTGGC
>NW_017062544.1:0-240 GCF_001483705.2 Eufriesea mexicana | reverse complement strand
TGTACTCTACTGTGGACTAGTATGTTCAGCCTGGCTCTGGGAAAGACAGAGGTACTGGTCGCGACACGTCAGCTTCAGTTCGATTACGTGTGGATATGCAAGGTTAGGTTGTGCTGGGTTAGGATATCTTTGACTCTTGTGCGCAACACTGATATTTTATAGACATCCGTACTCCAATCTGCCCTGTCAAACGCCGCATGTCTCTGGGGACGCCAGCAATAGTCATCGCTTTCGTTTTAC
>NW_017062543.1:0-240 GCF_001483705.2 Eufriesea mexicana | reverse complement strand
GAGCAATGTAGAGTGAAGGAATACACCGAATAGCCGTGTATACCACAAAAGACTAAGTCATCCAATCCTAACCTAACCAAACGTAAGATAAGCAAACGTAACATAATCTAACCTAACTTGCCTCGGCCACAATTCCTGGCCTCCCCATCGCCAAGCGGATCATATTAGAGGAGAGTAGAGCGTAGGTATCCACCGAATGGCTGCGTATAGCAGAAAAGTCAAAGATATCCTAACTTAGCC
>NW_017062542.1:0-240 GCF_001483705.2 Eufriesea mexicana | reverse complement strand
TGGCAAGCTGTTACCACTGCAATGCTGCAGAATCTGGCTGGAAAGTTCAATTTTATTGTCATTCTCGACTAATATCGTGGTGAGCTAGCTTCCTCGCATATGAAAGGAGGAAGGATCCTCTTGGCCTACTATAGCCATTGCAATGATATAGAATGTGCCTGGAAGATCCAATTTTATTTACATTTTCGGCTAATATCGTGGTTAGCTATCTTTCTTGCGAAAATAAGGCGGAAAGATTCT
>NW_017062541.1:0-240 GCF_001483705.2 Eufriesea mexicana | reverse complement strand
GGCGAAACAGTACTAAGCACAACCAGCATCACATTACTGCAACCGTTGAATTAATCTGCTTGCTGTTAATATAATTTCCATAGTAGGTGGTACTTACAACTATGGAACTCACGTCATCGGTGATCGAATCAACCCAGAGCCTACAGTACTGTGATGATGAGATTACTTAGTACTTTTTTGCGAGTTGTTAGTATGTTGGGACGTAAAGATCTGTCTATTGTCGCTCTAGAATTGCCATAG
>NW_017062540.1:0-240 GCF_001483705.2 Eufriesea mexicana | reverse complement strand
AGAACATACTAGTGCAGTGTAGAGCGTACGAACCCATAGAATCGCGGTGCACAGCACAATAGTTGTAGCTACCCTATCCAAACATCATTAAACGTAAGTTTACAGAACGTAGACATGCTCTGCCTACCGTGCCGATACCACTATTGCTTACCCCTCCAGATCGAAGCAGAATATACCAGAGCAAAGTAGAGCGCAGTAATACACCGCACAGCAGTGTGTAGGACAAATGTCAAAGATATC
>NW_017062539.1:0-240 GCF_001483705.2 Eufriesea mexicana | reverse complement strand
TACATATATACATCCATACATAAATACATCCGTACATACATACCTTCGTACATCCATACATCCGCACATCCATGCATCCATAAATTCATACAACCATACAACCATACATCATACATACATACATACGTACATCCACACATCCATACATGAACCCATACGCCCATCCATACATACATCCGTACATGCATCCATACATACATCCATACACACACCCATCCATACATCCATAGATATATCCTT
>NW_017062538.1:0-240 GCF_001483705.2 Eufriesea mexicana | reverse complement strand
AAAAGTCAAAATATTTGTATAATTAAAAATTTCTGCATTTTTAGTTTCGTCAAATATAGCTTTTGGAAAAAAATATATTCCATTCTATTATCATTCAATCGTGATATGGGAAATAATGAAAGTTAGATTTACTTATATCCTAATTTCAAATATTACACCTATAACAGTTGCTAATAAAAATTTAAATCTTCTCGCAACCATTACTAATGTAATTATTGACAATTTAAAAATTCAAGTCGT
>NW_017062537.1:0-240 GCF_001483705.2 Eufriesea mexicana | reverse complement strand
GCTTTGGACATGCTAGGTTAGGATATTTTTCACTTTTGTGCTATACACTGCTGCGCGGTGGATTACTGCGCTCTACGGTGCCCTAATATACTCTAATTGGCTCTGGACATACCAGCAATGGTGGTCTCGTCGCGTTAGTTTTAGTTAGGCTATGTTTGGTTAGGTTCTGTTGGTTTGGGCTAGGTTTGGGTAGTTTAGACTTTTTTGATATACACTGCCATTCTACGGATTTCTGCGTTC
>NW_017062536.1:0-240 GCF_001483705.2 Eufriesea mexicana | reverse complement strand
AAATCTATAACCTTTTATAGCTTGGTGAATAGATCGCCTATCGCCTCCAATCTAATGGCAAGTTCAGCCATCTTGTTGCCACAGACTAGTTCTTTCCGAAATCTATAATCTTTTATATCTTGGAGAAAACATCGCCTAACGCCTTCAATCCAATGGCAAGTACAGCCATCTACTTGACAGAGGATAGGTATATTCAAAATCTGTAATCTGTCGTAGCTTGGAGAATAGGTAACATAACGT
>NW_017062535.1:0-240 GCF_001483705.2 Eufriesea mexicana | reverse complement strand
AGGCGTTAGGCGATGTATTCACCAAGCTATAACAGATTATAGATCTTGAATTGGCCTATTCTCCGGCAAGTAGGTGGCTGTACTTGCCATTGGGCTGAAGGCGTTCGGCCATTTGTTCACCAAGATATAACTGATTTTAGATTTTGAATAGACATATTCTCTGGCAAGTAGACGGCCGTACCTGTCATTGGATTGAAGGCGTTAGTCGACCTATTCGCCAAGCTATAACAGGTTACATAT
>NW_017062534.1:0-240 GCF_001483705.2 Eufriesea mexicana | reverse complement strand
GGCCAGCAATTGTGGTCGCGGCACCTTAGTTTGCGTTGTGTTACGATTGGTTATGTCAAGGTTTGATACATTAGGACAGGATTGCATTGACTTTTGTGCTATACACTGCTATTCGGGGTATTTCTGCGCACTACTGTGCTCTAGTACATCCTGCTTTTCTCTGTGGAGAACAGGAAAAGTGGTCGCGGGCGTTGCGTTGGGTTAGGTTACGTTTGGCTGTGTTTCGGTTGGTTTCGTTGT
>NW_017062533.1:0-240 GCF_001483705.2 Eufriesea mexicana | reverse complement strand
CTCTCCTCCAATATGCTCTGCTTGGCGCTCGGGAAGCCGGCAACGGCGGTCGCTGCAGGTTAGGATGGGTCACACTATGTTTGGTTATGCTAGGATACGTTGTGTTAGGTTGGGATAGCTTCGACTTTCTTCCTACACACTGCTATTCTATGGACTTCCGTTTCGCTCTGAGGAGGTCAGCAATAGTGGTCTAGACTAGTTACCTTCGGCTAGCTAAGGTTCGCGTGCGTTATGTGTGTA
>NW_017062532.1:0-240 GCF_001483705.2 Eufriesea mexicana | reverse complement strand
TTTGGAAGCTGTTAAGAATCCAGCGATTCATGGCAACGTCGCTATCTATCTCTATTTAATACAACAAGAATGACTATGGTGGGGCAAGCGGGAGACGTTGATCATTTGTTCTTTGGACGATCGAAGTCTTCAGTCTGTAAATGTTCAGGGTTCAGAATACATTACGTACTATCTCACTACTACATTATTCGTCTTAATACCCCATCCAGTTTTCACTAAAATATCCAACAGAAGCTCGTC
>NW_017062531.1:0-240 GCF_001483705.2 Eufriesea mexicana | reverse complement strand
CTCGATTTTATTGACATTTTCGACTAATATCGTGGTGAGCAAACCCACTTGCATAAATAAGCAAGAAATATACTATCGCCGCGCCATAGCCATTGCAATGCTATAGAATCTTGCTGCAAAATGCATTTTTAATGACATTTTCGACTAATATCGTGGTGAAATAACTGTATTGCATATGTAAGGATGAAATATTCTATCTGCGCGCTGTGACCACTACAATGCTATAAAATCTGGCTGGAA
>NW_017062530.1:0-240 GCF_001483705.2 Eufriesea mexicana | reverse complement strand
GATCTTTCCTCCTAATTTCCGCAGAAAGCATGATCACCTCGATATTATTCGAAAATGTCAATAGAATTGAACTTTCGAGTCAGATTCTATTGTATTGCATTTGCTTCAGCAAACCAGTCGAATCATTCCACCTTTTTTGTGCAGAAAAGTTTGCTCAACAAGATATTAGTCGAAAATGTCAAGAAAATTGAACTTTTCAGTTAGATTCAATTGCAACGCAATGGCTATAGCAAACCAATA
>NW_017062529.1:0-240 GCF_001483705.2 Eufriesea mexicana | reverse complement strand
TGAACAACAATTGTGAGAAAAGGGATCGAAGAGAGACGATTAATCTTCGATTATATACCAGTCGTTTGGAAACCAATGCGGTCCATTTGTTGGTATTTTACGATTTTTGTAAATTATTATTATTATTTTATTCATAAACGGACCGTAGTCCATTTACATAAAATAAGCACAGAAATTATATATAATATAACACCGAAGGGACGTGCTTATATAAACACTTTGTTCAGGAGGAATAGCTTT
>NW_017062528.1:0-240 GCF_001483705.2 Eufriesea mexicana | reverse complement strand
TAACCGAACGTAACCTTACTCAACCTGACGTGCCGCGAGCACTATTGCACGCCTCCTCAGAGTCGAGCTGAGCATATTGTAGCACATTAGAGCGCAGAAGTACACGGAATAGTATTGTAGAGCGCACAAGTCAGAGTAGCCCACCCTAGCCTAGCCAACCGCGACATACCCAAACGTAGCCTAGCTCAACCTAACATGACGAGACGACTATTGCTGTCCTCCACATAGAAAAGCTGAATT
>NW_017062527.1:0-240 GCF_001483705.2 Eufriesea mexicana | reverse complement strand
ATCATTCCATAATGTCTGTGGAACATTGTCATCAATGAACAAATTAATCCAACTCCTACATTAACGTGATGATGACTGAAACCTGTAATGTGTTGTAAACTGTTGATGTTTCCATCGGTGATGGATACGTCCGTTGTCAATCAAGATCTGTTGTAGTATTAAAATCACCTTTGGACAGACTAATCCAAACGCTACAGTGCTCTTTTGGAGCATAAACTATGTACGATACACTCTGTTGCA
>NW_017062526.1:0-240 GCF_001483705.2 Eufriesea mexicana | reverse complement strand
ATAATCTGTTATAGCTTGGTTAATAGGTCGCCTAACGTCTGCAACCACTCGCAAGTAGAGCGATCTACTTGCCAGAGAATAGGTCTATTCGAAATCTATAACCTGTGACAACACTGTGAATAGGACGCATATCGCCTTGAATCCAATGGCAAGTAAAGCCACCTACTTGCCAGAGAGTAGGTATATTGAAAATCTATAATCTGTTATAGTTTGGTTAATAGGTCTCCTAACGTCTGCAAC
>NW_017062525.1:0-240 GCF_001483705.2 Eufriesea mexicana | reverse complement strand
CAGTAGAAAATTTTTGTACTACTAAATTGAGTTAATAATTATGTTGCAATTAGTTTCTCAATTCATTAAAATGCAAAATTTTTAATATGTTAATACGAAACGTATATGATTTAAATCATCGACATATACATGTAGAGGATAATGAAATTTGTAAATATAAAATATAAATTTTCACTATGTATTTTTTTATTTGCTTATTATGTTTTTACTACGTATCATGTATACATAAAGATGAATGAT
>NW_017062524.1:0-240 GCF_001483705.2 Eufriesea mexicana | reverse complement strand
CACAAATATAGAATTTGGAATTGATAAATGCAGGATATTAATAGAAATAGAGAGAGGAAAATGCTAAAGAACATGCACAGAAACATTTAATAACGAAATATTGCGAAACATGGAACCCGAAGATACATATAAATACCTCGAATTCGAGCAAAATACAAACACAAACCACACACACATATCAAAGAAGAACTAAAAAAGAAATATAAACAAAGACACACACAAATACTCCGGTCAGAACTA
>NW_017062523.1:0-240 GCF_001483705.2 Eufriesea mexicana | reverse complement strand
ACACAGCCGCCCGTGGATTTCTGCGCGCTGCTGTGTTCTGCTTGGCTCTGTGGTGGCCAGCAACAGTGGTCTCAGTACGCTTGGATCAGCCATGCTACGTTCGGGTATGTCACGTTTGGCCAGTTTAGGATAGGATAGTTCTGGCTTTTGTGCTGTGAACTGCCTTCCGTGTATTTTTGCGCTCTAATGTGTTCTAATATTTCCTGCTCCGCTCTGGGGAGGTCGGTGATTGTAATCTAG
>NW_017062522.1:0-240 GCF_001483705.2 Eufriesea mexicana | reverse complement strand
GTGAGGACATGTCAGATCAGGATATGTATGACCTCTGTGCTATACACTACTTCTCGGTGGATACCTGCGCTCTAATCTGCTCTAGTATGCTCTGCTTAGCTTTGGGGTGCACAGTAATAGTGGTCGCGGAACTTTATGTTTAGCTAGGTTACGTGCCGTTAGGTTGGGTTAGGAGTTTCCGGCCAGGGTTTCTTTGACCTTTGTGCTGTACACGGCTACTCGATGGTTTTCTGCGCTCTA
>NW_017062521.1:0-240 GCF_001483705.2 Eufriesea mexicana | reverse complement strand
GCTATAACGCGCTCGAAGAGCTTGCCCGCCTCGTCGAGCAGGCATATCGGCCGATATGCCTTCAGAGAGTTCGGCGGCCTCCCTAGTTTCGGGATCAGCATGACCCGCGCTCTCTTCCAACATGCCGGGAAGCGACCGGTCCTGAGGCAGCTGTCGAACAGCCTTCGCACACTGTCGCCCCACGCTTCCAGAGCCAGTGCAAAGGCTCGACCTGGGATGCCGTCCGGTCCGGGGGCGGTG
>NW_017062520.1:0-240 GCF_001483705.2 Eufriesea mexicana | reverse complement strand
AGGGAAGCGCTTTACTCTACTTCTGCCATGACGTTGGAATGATTGGGTTGGTGGGGATTCGGTCCTACAAGTTTCTCAGGTGACTTCTTTTTGGCCGCGCATAGTAGCGGTCTTGTGTTTGGCTCAGTTCAGTGTTCAGTGTTCAGGGTGTTATCTGAAGTACGAAGGATGAGTGACCGTGCGCAAGGATCGTATGAATGGGGTATCTATGGAAGTATCGGTTGCAAGTGAAGAGTGTCT
>NW_017062519.1:0-240 GCF_001483705.2 Eufriesea mexicana | reverse complement strand
TCTATAATCTGTTATAGCTTGGAGAATAGGTCGCCTAACGTCTTCAACCAATGGCAAGTACGGTCATCTACTTGCCAGGGAAAAAGTCTACTCTAAATCTATAATCTGATGTAGCTTGATGAATGGAGCGCCTAACGCCTTCAATCCAATCTCAAGTAATGCCATCTACTTGCCTGTGTATAGGTCTATTCCAAATCTATAACCTGTTATAGCATGTTGAATAGATCGCCTAACGCCTTC
>NW_017062518.1:0-240 GCF_001483705.2 Eufriesea mexicana | reverse complement strand
AGAGCACAGTAGAGCGCAAAAATCCGCCGCATTGCACTGTACAGCACAAAAGTCAAGGGTGTCATATCCCAACGTAACCAATCGTATCGCAACCGAACGTAGCCTAACTCAACGTAACGTACACCGATCACTATTTCTGGCCTCTCCAAAACCAAGCGGTGCATACTAGAGCGCAGTAAATCCACCGAGTAGTGGTGTATAGCACAAAAGTCGAAGCCATCCTGTCCTAACCCAACGAAT
>NW_017062517.1:0-240 GCF_001483705.2 Eufriesea mexicana | reverse complement strand
AATATTCATACAGCACATAAGAGACTCGACCTATTTCACACGATTCAAAAATGGGACAAAAATTGGCATTTTTCATTTTTCAAACGCCTTAATAACCTATTTCACGCGATTTTGAAGAAATTAAAAATCGAGATACATCGATCAATGAGAGATCCACGAGAAAGAAACAAAACGAATGTAAATGGAGTGATTAAAAAATGATTAAAAAATGGGACAAAAATCGGCATTTTTCATTTTTCA
>NW_017062516.1:0-240 GCF_001483705.2 Eufriesea mexicana | reverse complement strand
AGAAGGGCTCAGACAGTGAAAAATTAATGAATTACTCTATTTCGGTAATTAATATATCAACTTTAATAATTTTAATGCAAAGTTGGAATTCCAGGCAACAATCCTATATAAGTTTAGTAAAGAATTTAAATATAAATTATTAGTTATTAATTATTGTTTGACCGCGTCTATGATTTTCTAACGACGACCATCGCAACCTTCCGTGAAAATATTTCATATTAAACGAAACTGGAAGCAAAA
>NW_017062515.1:0-240 GCF_001483705.2 Eufriesea mexicana | reverse complement strand
CCAAACCTAACCGGAACTAATGTAATGGAGCCGAACGTAGCCTAACTCAAACAAACGTGCCGGGAACAGAATTATTGGACTCCCGTAGACGAGCAGAATATGCTAGAGCATATATAACCGATCCACACATAAGAAAAGGTAGCGTAACTTACATCGACCGAGCGTGCCTGGACCACCATTCCTGAACTCCCCAGAGCAGAGCAGAATATATTAGAGCACAGGAGAGCACAAAAATCTGCC
>NW_017062514.1:0-240 GCF_001483705.2 Eufriesea mexicana | reverse complement strand
ACTACAGCACAGTAGTTAGTAGAAATCCACCAATTATCGGCGTGCAGCACAAAACTCGTGGTCGTCCTAACCAAGCCATGACAACACTAACCAAACCAAACGTAGACTACCTAAACCTATCGAGGGGAGACCACTACTGCTGGCTTCCCCGGAACCAAGCAGCATATACTAGAGCAGAGTAGATGACAGATATCTGCCAAATTGCAGTGTGTAGCACGAAAGCTAAAGATATCCTACCGT
>NW_017062513.1:0-240 GCF_001483705.2 Eufriesea mexicana | reverse complement strand
CCGGCGCGTCCAGAAATAGTGGTCGCATCACGTTAGGTTTAGCTAGGTTACGTTTGGTTACTTCACGATTGGTTAGGGACGGAGGGGTCAGATTAGGTAACGATATCTTTGACTTTTGTGCTTTACACTGCAGTGCGGCGGATTCCTGCGCTCCACTGCGCCCTAGTATATTTTGGCTGGCTCTGTGGATGTCAGCAACGGTGGTCCAGGCATGTTAGGTTGGGCCTTGTTACGTTTGGC
>NW_017062512.1:0-240 GCF_001483705.2 Eufriesea mexicana | reverse complement strand
ATAGACCTATTCTCTGGCAAGTAGATGACTGTACTTGCCATTGGATTGAAGGCGTTCGGCGGCATATTCACCAAGCTATAACAGATTATAGACTTTGAATGGATCCATTCCCTGGCATGTAGATGGCTGTACTTGCCATTGGATTGAAGGCGCTAGGCGTTCTATTCCCCAAGCTACAACAGATTATAGATTTTGAATGGACATATTCTCTGGCAAGAAGATGGCTGTACTTGCCATTGG
>NW_017062511.1:0-240 GCF_001483705.2 Eufriesea mexicana | reverse complement strand
AATGCCCAAAATTTCACCACTGATGTGGTGGAAATATGTTCCTGTGCCTGGGAATCTCTTGTTGCAACTGCAAGAGTTGCATATAGGTGGTCATGCATCAGCAGCCAGAACCATGGCTGCCCTGGATTTTTCGTCATTAGTGTTGCGAATTTTTTTCATGCGAGTACATAAATTAGCATTTATTAGTGTTGCGTTAATAATTGAATTATATTATTATGATCATTTTCGCGAGTTCTCTGC
>NW_017062510.1:0-240 GCF_001483705.2 Eufriesea mexicana | reverse complement strand
GGATGAACGTATGGATGCATGTATAGATCTATGTGTGGATGTGTCGATGGATGGATGAATGGATGGACGTATGTTTGGATGGATGAACTTATGGAAGGATGAATGAATGCATGGATGTATGGATGGATGAGTGGATGCTTGGATGGATGTATTTATGCATGGATTTATGCACGGATATATGGATATATGGATGTATATGTGTATGGACGTATGTATGGATGGATGTATGAATGGATGGGA
>NW_017062509.1:0-240 GCF_001483705.2 Eufriesea mexicana | reverse complement strand
GTCTTTCCTCCTTATTTATGAAAGAAAGTCAGTTCACCACGATATTAGTCGATAATGTCTGTAGAATGGAGTTTTCGAGCGAGATCCTACATCAATGCAATGGCTATAGCGCGTCAATAGGTACTTTCCTCCTTATTTATGCACGAAAGTTAGCTCACCACGATGTTAGTCGAAAAAGATAATAAAATTGAGTTTTTCATACGGATTCTATAGCTCTGCAATGGCTACAGCACGCCAATA
>NW_017062508.1:0-240 GCF_001483705.2 Eufriesea mexicana | reverse complement strand
ACTGCATTCATGGCAATACCAATACTGTGTTGTCAAGTGCTAATATCACCAGTTATAGCTGATTTATACATTGAGAAATATGTAACAGCTATAGAATTGTAGTCGGCAGTGGACGAATTACACGAACGGTTGCAGTACGTTAATGACGGCTGTGCTCAGTACATTTTTGGCAATTGTTAACGTCTCTAGCGATAATAGATCTGTCACTTGTCATTCTGAAATCGCCGTGGGGTAAAGATC
>NW_017062507.1:0-240 GCF_001483705.2 Eufriesea mexicana | reverse complement strand
GCTGAGACTACAAGTACGGGCAACCCTAGTGCCAAGCAGATCATATTACAGCACACTAGAGCCGAGATATCGACGGAATAGCAGAGAATATTACTAAAGTCAAAGTACCTTATCCTACCCAAGCTGAACGCAACATACCCAAACGTAACTTAACTCCACCTAACATGACCAGACCAATATTGCTGGCCCCCACAGGTACGAGCAGAATGTACTAGAGCACAGAAGTGCGCAGAAATCCAC
>NW_017062506.1:0-240 GCF_001483705.2 Eufriesea mexicana | reverse complement strand
ACGAATGGAAGGATTTATGGATGTACGGATGTGTGGATGTATGGATGGACGGATAGATGTATGCATGTATGCATGTATGGATGTGTGGATGGATGGATGTATCGAATGATGGACGTACGAGTGGATGCATTTACGGCAGTATGTATGTGGGGATGTATGGATGAATGTATGTATGGATGGATGTCTGCATGTATGGATGTATGTATGAATGGATGAACGAATGTATGGATGTACTAATGT
>NW_017062505.1:0-240 GCF_001483705.2 Eufriesea mexicana | reverse complement strand
TGCATAAATAAGGGGGAAAGTTTCTATTGGCATGTGATAGCGATTGCAATACTATGGAATCTGTCTGGAAAATTCAATTTCATTGGCATTTTCAACTAATATCGTGGTGAGCTAATTCTGTTGCATTAATAAGGAGGAAAGATTCTATTGGCATGCTGTAGTCATTGCAATGCTATGGAATCTGACTGGAAAATACAATTTTATTAACATGTTCGACTAGTATAGTGGAGAGCTAATTTT
>NW_017062504.1:0-240 GCF_001483705.2 Eufriesea mexicana | reverse complement strand
GGATGTGTGGATGTATTGATGTATGGTTGTATGGATGTATTGATGTACGAATGTATGGATGTACGAATGTGTGGGTGTATGGATGTACATATGTATTGATGTATGGATGGATGGATGTATGTATTGATGAATGTATGGATGTATGGATGGATGCATGGTCTGTTGAATGTATGTATGGTTGTATGGATGTATGTACGGATGTATGTATGGATGTATCTATGGATTTGTGTATGGATGTAT
>NW_017062503.1:0-240 GCF_001483705.2 Eufriesea mexicana | reverse complement strand
TTGGTTGAAGGCGTTAGGCGACCTATTCACCAAGCTATAACGGATTATAGATTTTGAATAGGCATATTCTCTGGCAAGTAGACGGCTGTAACTGACATTGGATTGAAATGGTTAGGCGATCTAATCAACAAGCTATAGCAGACTATATATCTTCAATAGAGCTATACTCTGGCAAGGAGGTGGCTGTTCCTGAAATTGTATTGAAGGCGTTTGGCGATCTATTCACCAAGCTATAACAGG
>NW_017062502.1:0-240 GCF_001483705.2 Eufriesea mexicana | reverse complement strand
CCACGAAACTCCTCCGCGAGAGACTTATCTCGCTAACGAGGCTTGACCATCTGATCATAGACGGTTCGCGGATCTTTTCAGCTGACCTTCTTAGCCTCTGCACGACCCCACACACATCGAGCAGGGTCTATCCGCAGGAAGTTGCAGCGTGACATGTCCCGTTGGCATTGGGTTGGACGAGTCAATGGTTCCTGTGGTTCGAGGGACGAATGGAAGGCAGCTGGTAATTTCAGGGTAGAT
>NW_017062501.1:0-240 GCF_001483705.2 Eufriesea mexicana | reverse complement strand
GTTTATGGTTATTGGATTGGATTGGTTACTCTGGATCTACCAGTCATACGACTCAAAATGAATGTATGTGTAATAGTATAATTGAAGAACCAAGACAGATCAGTCTCGCGAATAAAGAAGGAAAAATGTTAACATCTAAAGGTATTAGCGACGTCATTGTGAAACAATCTGACGGTAAAAATAATATACATATTCAAATACAAATCTTCTTTCCGTTGCCAAGCTAACAGACCAAGGGTA
>NW_017062500.1:0-240 GCF_001483705.2 Eufriesea mexicana | reverse complement strand
TCCACCAATCCATCAATCCATCATTACATCCGTACATACATCGATACATACATCCATCCATCCGTACATACATACATATATAAATCCAAACATCCATATACCCGCCCATCCATACAGTCGTACATCCATACATCCATACATCCATACATCCATACACCCATCCACACAACCATTCAACCATACATACATCCATCCATACCTCAATCCACCCATACATCCATCCATCCATCCGTCCATATA
>NW_017062499.1:0-240 GCF_001483705.2 Eufriesea mexicana | reverse complement strand
CTATAGCATTGCGAAGGCTATAGCAAGCCAATCTAATCATTCATCCTTTTTTATGCAAGAAGGATAGCTCACAACGATGTTGGTCGAAAACGTCAATAAAATTGAACCTTCCAGCCAGGCTCTATAGTATTGAAATGGCTATAGCACGCGAATAGATTCTTTCCACCTTGCTTAAGCATGGAAGTTGGCTCACCACGATATTAGTCGAAAATGTCAATTAAATAGAACTTTCCACCCAGG
>NW_017062498.1:0-240 GCF_001483705.2 Eufriesea mexicana | reverse complement strand
TGGTGAGTCAGGTTACGTTCGGATAGCTTGTGTCAGGTTAAGTTTGGACATGATAGCTTTTACATTTGAGCTGTGCTCTGCTATTCGGTGGACTACTGCACTCTACAGTGCTCTAGTATATCTTGCTTGGCTCTGGGAAGCCAGCGAAAGCGGTCTCGAAACGTTAGGTTGTGCTAGACTTAGTTTCTTTGTGTTCTGTCGGTTTGTGTTAGGTTTGAGTAACTCTGACTTTTCTGATAT
>NW_017062497.1:0-240 GCF_001483705.2 Eufriesea mexicana | reverse complement strand
AATATCGTGGTGAGGTAACCTTCTTGCATAAGTATCGAGGAAAGATTCTATTGGCGTGCTAGACCCATTGGAATGCTATAGAATCTGCCTGGAATATTCAATTTTATCGACATTTTGGTCTGATAACGTGGTGAGCTAACTTTCTTAGATAAATAAGGTGGAAAGGCTATATTGGCTTGCGATAGCCATTGCAGTGCTATAGAATCGGTCTGGAATGTTCAATTTTATTGACATTATCGA